>NC_040013.1:49636268-49702144 GCF_000972845.2 Larimichthys crocea | reverse complement strand
GTCATGTTGCCTTTCTTACTCTCCCCTTTGTAGCTTTTCGTACGATATACGACCCTCGTCCAATGACCTAGAGTGCGTGATGTCCATCGTGTGCAGTTTTGGAGTCCCGATTGGTTGCTTTTTTTCTCGCCCCACCCCCCGACGATACATAATCAGTGCAAAAAATAAACACGGCATTTCACCCTACTCGGCCTCAACAGCCCAGCTACAGACATGATTTCCTAAATTGTAGGAAAATTCGAGGTGATGCGCGTGATAAACTGTTGAAGCTGTCTCCTATAAGTTTTGGCTCCATAACGGCTGATTGATCGACTACTCCCGCAACAAGCCTCATAGACTCCAATGTTAAAAAGGAGCGAAATTTTCTGGAGAAAGGCAGAAGTAACGTTTCTCTCTCTGTGCTCTGAGGCACCTTTTCTTCATTATCGACACAAAACGAATATGTAAAACGATCAGGAAGGTCTCATCGTGCTCAGGTTAAGACCGGTTCAATGATGGGAATTACGGTTTGGTCCAAAAGTCCTTCCTTTTCGAGAGGAGTTCTCAGCATCATTTTCTCTCAGTCCTAACTGACATTCTAACAGGTGCAGATCAGCTGCTGCTGATTAGGTCCTGGTTGCTTGGCAACCTCAGCCTGCGTGAAGGAGAAGAGGGGGGAGGGGCCACCAAAGCCGAGCGGCAGCCATTTAGTAGTCTTGGCACTTATGAACTTGTCTGTCTAATGGCAGACAGAGACAGCAGAGCAGCTAGCTCTTAACATGCTCTGATAGATTACCATTAGCCACTAGGAATTAAATACATGCTATATTAACATGGTATGCCAACATGTAATGTTAATTGCTAGTGCATCAGCGTTAACCTATGCTAATGCTAACATGCTATGCCTAACATGCTAATGCTAACATGCTAATGTTAACATGCTAATGCTAACATGACAATGCTAACATGTTAATGTTAACGTTAGCCCATCAGCGTTAACATGTAATGGTAACATGCAAGCATTGTTAGACATCCGCTAATGCAGTAACATGTAATCTAACATGCTATGTTAACTGTTAGCCTATCAGCGTAAAGCTAATGTTAACTGCGAATGCTAACATGCTAATGTTAACATGCTAAGTTGCTAATAACTGCTAGCCCATCAGCGTTAACATGCTATGTTAACATGTTAATGTTATCATCGAATGTTAATTGTTAGCGCATCACCGTTAAAATGCTAGTCACATGCTAATTTAACTGGCTAATGAACATAGTTAATGATAACATGGTAATGCCACATTTTTAAGTGAACATGCTAGCTAACATGCCAATTGTAACAGCTAAGTTAACTGTTAGCCCACAGCGCTAACATGCTAATGGTAACATGCCAATGTTAACTGTTAGCACATCAGCGCTAACATGCTAATGCTAACATGCTAATGCTAACAGCTAATGTTAACTGTTAGCCCATCAGCGCTAACATGCTAAGTTAACATCCTAATGTTAACATGTACTGGCTAACATGCTAATGCTAACATGCTAATGTTAAAGCCTGTTAATGCTAACAATGCCTAATTGTTACTGCTTACGTGCTTTATCAGGCTAACATGCTAATGCAAATGCATGTAAACTTGCTAGCCCATCAGTGTAACATGCTCTAATGGTTAACATGCTAATGCTAACAGACCAATGTTCTGTTTGCTCCCTCAGCGTTAACCATGCAATGTTAAACATGTTAATGTATTGTACTATTTTAGCGCATCACCGTTATAAATGCTTAATTTAACATGCCTATTTCACCTGCTATGTAACATAGTAATGATTAATTGGTAATGCCAAACATTCTAATGTTAACATGCTAAAGTAACATGCCAATGCAACAAACATGCTAATGTTATGCCATCGTAACATGCTATGGTAACATTGCCAATGTTAACTGTTAGCACATCAGCGCTACACATGCCTTAATTGCTAACTGCCTAATGCCTACTGCCAATGGTTAACTGTTACCATCGCTACATCTAATTCTAACATGCTAATGCTCAACATGCTCATGCTAACATGCTTAATGCGTAAATGCTAATGTACTGTCATTAAATGCAGTTAAACGTGACTCAGCGCTAAATAATGCATGCCAATGTAACTGCTCATCAGGTTACATGCTAATGTTAACATGCCCATACTTTAGCCTCAGCGCTAACATAATGTTACATGCTTAAAACATCAATGCTCAATGGCTGTAAACATGTAATGTTCCAATGCTAATGGTAACATGCCACTGTTAACTGTTAGCACATCAGCGAACTTACATGCTACTGAATCTAAACTGCTAAATGTTAAACATGTTAAATGCATTAACGTTAGCCCATCCGCGTTAACATGCTAATGCTTAAACATGCCTACATGCTAAACATGAATTTACACATCTAACTGTACATTGCATGTCAATGTTAAGGTAACATGATACTGTTAACTGTTAGCTTGCATCAGCGAACCTGCGAAGTCACATGAAATGGCCTACATGTAATGTCACTAACATGCCGCCTAATGTTAACATCCGCTAACCTGCTTGCAAGCACTCTGCATGCAATGCAGTAACTGTTGCCACATCAGCCGTAACTGCACTGCAACATGCGTAATCTAATGCTAACATGCGCGTAACATGCTAGGTTAAGTTAGGCCCATCAGCGCGTAACATGCTAATTTCTAAATGCGACTGTAACTGTATTACATGCTAATGTACCATTGCTCATGCCAACTTGCTGTCCATCATTTTTACACATGTAATGTAACATGTTAACTGCTAGCTTAAAAATGCTAATGTTAATGCTATCACGTAGCGCTAGCTGCTCCTGTGTCTAAATCAAACAGTTAAAAATGATGTTGTGAGGTGTGCTTTTGGAATACGACCCCCGCACCAGCCCACCGTCACTCTCAAAATTTTCTTTCTAGTAACTGACATTTGCTGAGCAGTGTCGTAATAATTGCATGGGGACGACGGCGGCCAGCGCGCACACTAAAATTTCTTTAGAATTTTCTTTTATAGTTATTCTTACGCCCTTTTTTCGGTTCGCTACTCCTCCCAGAGTTTTGTCGCAACATACACAAACGGGTATCAAAACGCGGCTCGGCCGGGAATCGTGTGCTAGGACTTTTCTAAGAGTTTCGGCAAACCGGTTTTGCCAAAACATCGCCAAAAAACGAAGCCACAAAAATGACATGGTTTTATTGCGAGAACTATTTCCAGAGCTAGAGTGATGATGTCATCGCTGTGAGTGGAGGGGGAGAGAAAAGAAAAAGTGTCAAAAATAAATTGTTTTAAACTGCGATTGTGGCCGAAATGCACAGCCTACAGACATGATTCCCCTCAAACGTAGGAAAATTCGAGGTGTCGCAGTGATAACACTGTTGAAGCCTCTGTCGTTATAGTTTTGGCTCTCCATACGGCTCATTGATCGACTACCGCCCACCAGCCTCATAGACTCCCATGTTAAAAAAAGGAGGAATTTTCTGGAGAAAGGCAGAAGTAACGTTTCTCTCTCTTGCTCTCTGAGGGCACATTTCTTCATTTATCGACACAACGAATATGTAAAACGATCAGGGAGGTCTCATCGTGCCCAGTTTAAGCCGGTTCATGATTGGAAATACGGTTTGGCAGCATCCTTTCCTTTCGAGAGGAGTCTCAGCATTTTCTCTCATCTCTAACGGACATTCTAACAGGTTAACTGCTCGCTGCTTACAGTTGGTCCTGGTTGCTTGGCAACCTCACCTGCTTGAAGGAGAGAGAGGGGGGAGGGGCCACCAGAAGCCGTGCGGAGCCATTTTATAGTTCTGGCACTTAATTTGAACTTGTCTGTCTAAAAGGCAGACAAAGAGGGAGCAGAGCAGCTAGCTCTTAACATGTTAATGATATTACCATGGCCACAGAATCAAAACATGCTAAGTTACATGGTAATCTCAACATGGTAGTTATGCTAGTCATCGCGTTAACATGCTAAGTTACAGTTAATGTTATCATGTATGTAATTGCTAGCGATCACCTAAAATGCTCTGTTACATGCTAATGTAACTTATGCTAACATGTAATGATAACATGCTAAGCATTAGCGTTACATGTAATGTAACATGTAATGTTGCTAACATGCTAATGCTAACTGCCAATGCTAAACATGCTAATGTTAACTGTTAGCCATCAGGTTAACATGCTAATGGTAACATGCCAATGTTAACTGTCGCACATCAGCGTTACATGTTAATGCTAACCTGCTAATTCTAACATGCTAATGTTAACTGTTAGCCCATCAGCGCTAACATGCTAATGTTAACAATGTTAATGCTAAATGCTAATTATAAACATGCGAGGAATGCCTTAAAATGCTAAGTTAACATGTTAATGCTAACATGCTAATGTTAACTGCTAGTGCAGTATCAGCTAAACATGGTATGCTAAAATGCCAATGCTAACTGCTAGCCCATCAGCACTTAACCATGCTAATGCTAACATGCTAATGTGACATGCTACTGTAACTGTTAGCCATCATCACATCAGCGCTAACATGCTAATGGTAACAGTTAATGTAACTGTTAGCCCCTCAGCGCTAACATGCTAATGCAATAAATGCTAATGTTAACTGAGCCCATCAGCGCTACATGCTAATGCTAAACATGCTAATGTTAAAAAGCTAATGTTCAACTCTAATGTTACCATGCCACTGCTAACATGCTAATGTTAACTGGCTAATGCTCACAATGCTCTGTTAACTGCTAGCCCATCAGCCGTTAAACATGCTAATGTTAAACAGGCTAATGCTAACATCTAATGCCTAAATGCTAATGTTAAAATGCTATGTAACATGTTAATGTAACATGCTAATGTTAACTGCTATAGCCCATCAATGCTAACCTGCTAATTTACTAACATGCTATCGCTTAACATGCTAATGCTAAACTGACTAGTACACTCATTGTTTAACATGGTATGCTAAAATTAATTCGCATATTGCAGCACGTAAGCGGCTGCTGCTGCCTGTGTCAAATAAACATGTTAAAAAATGACTGTTTGAGGTGTCGCTTTTTGAATACAGACCCCCAGCAAAGCCGACTCGCACTCTCAAAATGTCTTTTCTAGTATGATATTTGTGAGCAGTGTCAGTAATTCCATGCATGGGGACACGGGCCAGGTCACGACACTCAAAATTTCTTTAGAAATTTTTCTAGTTAAACTTAATTCTTTCCGCCCGTTTTTTGCACGGCTACTCCTCCCAGAGTTGTGTCGCTACATACACAAAACGGTATCCGAAACGACTGCTCGGCCGGGAAAATCGATTGCTATGACTTTTCTAAGAGTTTCGCATGTTTTTCGCGAATTTATTGCGAATTTATTGCGAAAAATTTCCCATAAGGAATGAATGGGGAGGCCCGAAAAAAAATACATTTCAACAGACATTTTCAACAATGAACTGCTCTGGCATACTTTCACCGAGAGACTTCGTTTGAACTTTAAAACGCAGGTATGCTTCCCTTATCTTCAGGGATTCACTACACACATCGACAGCTTTTACCGTTTTTAAACTATCAAGGCTCAAAGTTGAGCAGGTTTTTAGTCAAATTTCTGGGTTTATAATGGGTGTGTATGTGGCGGAATGTTTGTGCTAGAGTGGATGACATCATCAGCTAGAGTGAGGAGCAGGGAGAAAAATCAGTGAAAAAATAAAACGGATTTGACTACCGTGGACTCAAATGCCCCACTACAGACACGATTTCTACATAGAAACGTAGCAAAATTTCTCAGGGGGACAGACAGCACCTGTGACTAATTACTCTGACCTGCAGCTCACCCTGGTTGCTTGGCAACATCAAGCATGCATCTCTCACAAACACAAACACATAGATAGAGAGACAGACACACCACACACAGGCAGACAGACAGGCAGACAGGCAGTCACGCGCACACACGCACGCACGCACGCACACGCACACACACACACACACACACACACACACACACACAGAACAAGCACACATGCACGCACGCACACACACACACACACACACACACACAGCAAGAACAAGCAGTCTCTAACTGACATTCTAACTGCTCCCCTGATTACAGGCTGCTTGAAGGAAGAGAGGGGGGAGGGGCCACCAGAAGCCGAGCGGCAGCCATTTTAGTAGTTCTTGGCACTTAATTTGAACTTGTCTGTCTAAAATGGCAGACAGAGACAGCAGAGCAGCTAGCTCGTTAACATGCTAATGATAATTCCCATTAGCCACTAGGAATTAAATACATAATAATGTTAACATGGTAATGCCAACATGGTAATGTTAATTGCTAGTGCATCAGCGTTAACATGCTAATGTTAACATGTTAATGTTATCATGCTAACGGTAATTGCTAGCGCATCACCGTTAAAATGCTAATGCTAACATGCTAATGTTAACATGCTAATGTTAACTGCTAGCGCTTCAGCGTTAACATGCTACTGCTAACATGCTAATGCTACATGCTAATGCTAACATAGTAATGCTAACATGCTAGCACATCAGCGCTAACATGCTAATGTTAACATGTTAATGCTAACATGCTAATGCTAACATGGTAATGCTAAAATGCTAATGTTAACATGCTAATGTTAACATGCTAATGTTAACTGCTAGCGCATCAGCCCTAACATGTTAATGTTAACATGCTAATGTTAACATGCTAATGTTAACATGCTAATGTTAAAATGCTAATGCTAACATGCTAATGCTAACTGCTATCCCAGCAGAGCTAAAATGCTAATGCCAACATGTTAATGCTAACATGCTAATGCTAACTGCTAGTCCATCATCGTTAAAATGCTAATGCTAAAATGCTAAACTAACTGCTAGCTAAAACTGCTAATAATAATTGCTAGCACATAAGCACTAGCTGCTCCTGTGTCTAAATAAACATGTTAAAAATGACTGTTTGAGGTGTGCTTTTTGAATACAGACCCCCTGCAACAGCCCACTCGTCACTCTCAAAATTTCTTTTCTAGTACTGAATTTGCTGAGCAGTGTCAGTAATAATGTATGGGGACGACGGGGCCAGAGTCAGGCACACTCAAAATTTCTTTAGAAATTTTTCTAGTTATTATTATTCTTACGCCCTTTTTTTGTCACGCTACTCCTCCCAGAGTTTTTGTCGCACATACACAAAACGGGTATCGAAACGACCGGCTCGGCCGGGAATCGATTGCTATGTCTTTTCTAAGAGTTTCGCATGTTTTTCGCGAATTTATTGCGAAAAATTTCCCATAGGGAATGAATGGGGAGGCCCGGAAAAAAATAACATAGTAATGTTAACATGCTAGGGCATCAGCGGTAACATGGTAATGCGAACATGCTAATACTAAAATGCTAATGCTAACATGCCAATGCTAACTGTTATCGCATCAGCGCTGACATGCTAATGTTAACTGCTAGCCCATCAGCACTAACATGCAAATGCTAACATGTTAATGCTAACATGCTAATGTTAACTGTTATACCATCAGCGTTAACATGCTAATGCAAAAATGCGAATGTTAACATGCTAATGTTAAAATGCGAATGTTAACATGTTAATGCTACCATGTTAATGCTAACTGCTAGCCCATCAGCGTTAACATGCTAATGTTAACATGCTAATGGTAACTGCTAGCCCATCAGCGTTAACATGTTAATGCTAACATGTTAATGTTAACATGCTAATGCTAACATGTTAATGGTAACTGCTAGAGCATCAGCGTTAACATGCTAATGTTAACATGTTAATGGTAACTGGTAACGCATTTGTGTCAACATGTTAATGTTAACATGCTAATGTTAACATGCTAATGCTAACTGCTAGTCCATCATCGTTGACATGCTAATGCTAACATGCTAATGCTAACTGCTAGCTAAAAATGTTAATGGTAATTGTTAGCACGTAAACGCTAGCTGCTCCTGTGTCTAAATAAACATGTTAAAAATGACTGTTTGAGGTGTGCTTTTTGAATACAGACCCCCAGCAACAGCCCACTCGTCACTCTCAAAATTTCTTTTCTAGTACTGAATTTGCTGAGCAGTGTCAGTAATAATGTATGGGGACGACGGGGCCAGAGTCAAGGCCAACTCACACCGGACGCGGAACGGAAGCGGAACGGAAGCGGAACGGCACCGCCGCGGTCACCGTAGCAAATAGAATCCAGTCTAGTCAATGAGAGCACTCACACCGGGCGCGGATCAGCCGCGGATCAGAAGCGTCCCAGAAGCGGCTCTCCGCGCCACTTCGCGAGCTTTCCGCAGGATTTCTATTTTTTCCGCAAGCCGCGGCTAAACCTCGTAAATTTCAACAGACCACTGCGCACCAGACAGGAAATCCGACACAGAATCAACATAATAAACTTCCGCCCCCCTTCAAAATAAAACAATACACAGTTCATGTAGCTTTTTACAACTTCACATCAACGTTACGTCATGACCGGTGGCACCAGGTGATCAAAGATCGATCAAAGGGTCTCAACGAGAGACTAATTGTTGATGTGGAACAACACACAATCATTTATGACACAACAGATGCTTTTTATAATCTCCTCCATGTCGGAGAAGCAAAGTCAGCTGTTTGTTGTTGTTGTTTTCTTTATACACTGTTTATCGCGGGGTCTCGGGTATGTCCAGGATTCTCTCGTGATCTCGCGTGAATACGGCCGGCTCGCTCCGCTTCCGTTCCGCGTCCGGTGTGAGTTGACGCCGGGCAAAGTACCGTTCCGCTTCCGTTCCTTGTTCGGTGTGAGTCCCATGTAAGGCACACTCAAAATTTCTTTAGAAATTTTTCTAGTTATTATTATTCTTCCGCCCTTTTTTTGTCTTGCTACTCCTCCCAGAGTTTTTGTCGCATCAAAACGACCGGCCGGGAATCGATTGCTATGACTTTTCTAAGAGTTTCGGCAAACGGTTTTGCCAAAAATCGCCAAAAAAACACGCCAAAAAATGAATGGGTGTGTATTGCGAGAACTTTTCAGAGCTAGAGTGAGTGATGTCATCGCTAGAGTGGACAGGGAGAGAAAAAGTCGTTGAAAAATAAATTTGTAAACTGCGACTGTGGCCGCAAATGCACAGCTACAGACATGATTATCCCCTCAAACGTAGGAAAATTGGAGGCGGTCGCAGTGATAACACTGTTGTAGCTGTCAGATATGTAGTTTTGGCATGACACGCAAATATGCGGCAGCAACTCCCATCCTCAGCCTCATATACTCCCATGTTAAAAAGGCAGGAAATTTTCTGGAGGAAGGCAGAAGTAACGTTTCTCTCTCTTGCTCCCAAGGGCACATTTCTTCATTTATTGACACAAAACGACTATGTAGACGATCAGGAAGGGCTCACGAGGCCAAAAGTTTTTCCTGTTCGAGAGGAGGTCTCAGCATTTTCTCTCTGTCTCTAAGTGACATTCTAACAGGTGCAGTAACTGCTCCCCTGATTACAGCTGGTCCTGGTTGCTTGGCAACTTCAGCATGCCTGAAGTAGTAGAGGGGCCAGCAGAAGCTGAGCGGCGGCCATTTTAGTAGTTCTTGGCACTTAATTTGAACCTGTCTGTGTAAAATGGCAGACAGAGACAGCAGAGCAAGACATGCTATATAATAATGCATGGGGACGACAGGGCCAGAGTCACACACACTCAAAATTTCTTTAGAAATTTTTCTAGTTCTCAGTTATCATACAGCTGATGTAGCCTTTATATGGTGTACATTAAAATAATGACTCAGTCAAAATGATGCCACAGTCTGACTGGCTCTGAATGGGTCGTCTCTCTCCTGCAGTGTGTTCATTTGAGCTCACGTCTTTTCTTTTTGGCGGAAATGGCCTCAGAAATCACACGACAGCAGACCAGCAGCCATTAGCGTTTCCTCTGCTGACTTCATGTTTTATGATGATGATCGAGTGTTAATACGGCTCAATAACTGGGAACAGAAGGACGCTGGAAGGCTGTTCAGCAACTGTTAACACAGATTCGTACAAGAAGGACATAATTTCCACTTGAGAGGGAGGCATGCTGAAGATACAGAGACACTGCAGATAAACACTGTGCACGCCCAACTTTATTCTCAATTTATGTTGTTAAAACATCGCGTGATTTGACGTGTTCTGGTTATGACACTGTTCTGTTCACTCGTGGTGCAGATGTTAAGCTGTCAGGCACAAATGATTACATCATGGTTACTCGTAACTGGATTCATTTTCCCGAGCAGCAGACGCTGTTTCTTTCTTACCTGGGGATAGCCAGCTGGAACTCTTGTAGTCACGTTACGCCTGAACAAAGTAGCTGCTGAGAGCGCGCCTTGTATCAGACAAAGAGCCACAGAGCACTGAGCTAACAGACAGACAGAGAGAGAGGCGAGCCTGTGCTCTACAGCTGAGGATACACACACTGACGGGCAAAACGCAATCACAGTAAACTACCAAGAACGTTACAAGATCTACGATTTGCTCTACACACTATTGGACCACCTTCCTGTACGCCAACACACATCCCGCCTACTTCTTCCGCTGCAGATTTAAAGGGCCAGACCATAGACATATATACATAGACGCCGCATTGAGCGCTGAATCGTACGTAAACGGCGCCGCCATATTGGTTCGGGCAGATCTGCCCGTAAACTAATACAAGGAAAGGGACTGAACTTCATAAAGCGCCTTTCTACAAAGTTCTTTAAGTTAATGTCTCTTATACACCCATTCACACACACACTAATATATCTGGGAAACAAACAGGCACCAAAAACAACGTATGTAACTTTTAAAGTGATGATTATAAATGTTTACTCCTTATGTAAGCACCTAACCAACGTATTTATTTTTCTAATGCTGAGTGTTTTACAGTATACATACTACATATATATATATATATTATATAAATTATATATATGTGTGTGTGTGTGTGTGTGTGTGTGTGTTGTGTGTGCTCTTTATTCAGAAACCCTCTTGTCACATCTACATTTCAGGATCTGGTTATAACCAGATCCACACTATTACACACTATTATATATTAGTGTGTGTGTGAATGGGTGTATAAGAGACATTAACTTAAAGAACTTTGTAGAAAGGCGCTTTATGAAGTTCAGTCCATTTCCTTGTATTAGTTTACCGGCAGATCTGCCCGAACCAATATGGCGGCGCCGTTTACGTATCGAGCCAACGACCAACCCGCTCAATGCGGCGTCTATGTATATATGTCTATGGGCCAGACGACCATTTCTCTGTTTGGACACACGAAATACAAACAGGATGAATGAGAAAAAAAAATGTGTCATCATTCCAAAACCCAAAAATATTCAGTTTACAAGAATATTTGTGGCTGCTGGTTGACAATCATGAGTTAACTAACTTATTGTTATGGTTTTACTTTTGACAAAGAATGACAAATTATATTGAAAATGGAAAATAGATTTAAAGAAAAGGATATGGAAGCACGATTATGCAAATGAACAGAAAAAGCATCAACTCAGCTCTTCCTCCTGGGAATGGAATACAAGTTTGTTGTTTAAATGGTGCGATATCTTTGTTGGGTCATTGTTGATACAAGTTTATGCTAAAATGCCCAGAATTAAGCCCAAATCTCAAAAGTCTGGTACAGTTGTATTCTATGATAGTGAACAAACAGCAAACCTTTTTTGAAATACATATTCTACAGTTTAATAAAACACGTAAATGTCCTTTGACATACATATCACCTTTATATTGTTAGGCAACTAAGAGCAGGTGCTATACAAAGTAAGCTGCCAAGGCAGCCATTTTGTCTTTTGGTTTTTTAGGATTCCCACGGCGTCCCCTGCCTCGCTCCAGTCCACCTCGTCTAGCACCCCCACCCCTGCCGTGCCTCATAGTTGCATGTTTAAGCTTCCACCAGATCCTGGAAGATCAGATCACAGAGAAACACAGCCAGTGTGTTGTGGTGTCACCGGCAGGAAGAGGAGTGCGGGGTCTTGTTGAAGTCCACCGCAACAGAGAGGCATCGCAGGCGTCGCAGCTCTCCTGAGCAACCTACAGGAAGAGAGAGAAACCTTGGAAACAGCACGAAGGATCAAGAGGTGGTGCAATGATAAAAAACTTGCTGCAGAGGAAACAGTATCACTGCAGACCTTTGATTCTGTCAAACTGCCAACAGGGACTTGACTAATAACAGCACCAGGTAATAACTACTACTAACAGCTTACAGTGTTAATACCTCCAGACTTGCTGTGGCTTTGTTTGAAGGATACTCCCGCTTTTTAAAACTAAACATATCTATCAGTGTTCCCTCCACTAAGAATAGATCAAACCTCGCTTTACAACAGCAGATCATGTATCTACAGCACACACATTTCTAACATAGTTTAGTTTTCTGTCATGTCAGTCAGTCCACACTGACATGTCTTAACTATTTCACAAAATAATTTGGTACATTCATGGTCCCCCAAAGAATGATTCCTCCGATATGTCCTGTAGCACTACTGTGAGGCTGATGTTTTGGCTTTTGAGTGAAATATTTCCAAATTTGGATGGATTACCATGAAATATGATTATATCCACAAAGTCCAAAATATGAATCACCAACAGTAAGTCAGAGTTATCAATTATCCTGCAACATTGAATGAATTCAAACATGTACAAAATACCAGATGCTGCTGAAAACACCATTTCCTGTTTAACTGACATTTGATAAAAACTACAGTGACTAGCTGTTTTAAGAAATGATTCAGGCTTTTTAAAACTACAAACACTATGTGAGGCATTTTAAAGTGCACATCTTCAGTACGAACCAGCCGACAGAGTAGGGAAGACATATACGAAAACAGAATTTAACACAGCAAAACATTTCACATTAAAGCAGCCCTGGCTAAATTTAAGCAGGTGAATGAAATAACTTCTAACAGAGTAATTCATTGTGTTAAAAGCCCCATAATCAGAAAATGATTGCTCAGATGGCTGGGATGAAAAGATAGATCACTCAGTTTGTGCTGTTCTGGGCTATAAGCCTATTTACACAGTGTATGTGACATTGTGCCCTATATTGTACATCTGGATTATTTTCTTACCTGCACTCTGTGTGCATGTTCAAGAAGTGCACCACCACGTTGCACTATTACAGGCCCTCCTCATTTTGGACCAGAGGTGGGATCCGCACCAACACCCACTATCACCACTCCACACACTGCCAATGCCAAAAGAGTTGAAAGAGTGCTGACAGGATGGATGGGTACATTCATTACATCCCATACCTAGAAAAGAAGAAATGAAAAGAAGGGGGTCCGAAGGCTTTAAAGACCAGAAGCCAGATTAGCTAAGAAATGATATTGTTTGGTCATGTTCTCTATTCAGGTTTAATGACCACAAACGATACTAAATTATTCACAAATGTTAAAGTAATCAAACGTGGTGTTCCTATGGGATAGCGTGTGTGTTTTTGGTTATATGGAGGCCTATATGTAATTCACATTATTTCCTGTTTAGTCTACACAATGTTTACAATGCCTACACTCATCTCAGATGAACTAATGGAAAGTGGAACAGTGTGCTGTCCACTCTCCAAATTTTTCTATGATTTTAAAAATCATGAAAGTCAACTCCTCCAGGCTAAAGAGGAAGAGCCATTGAGATTGTTTCAAAAGCCAGCATCTGTGATGATGAGAGTGTATTAGTGCCCATGCATGATTCTGGAGCATGGTCTTTTTCAGGGACTTCCTCCTATGGAAAGTTGTGTTGCATTATTAAGCTCAAAATCAACAATGGAGATCCTGGACTGCTGAGCAAAAAGTTGTTCAAGCAAGGCGGAAAAATGTCACTGAAGTCACTTTCATGACTTCATAATGCTTAGTGAGTGAAAGAAGACGGCACTAAACATGATCCTGTTTGGATAGATTGTAGGCATCAAATTTACAATTAGTGTTTCTTTTTTTTGTTAACAAAAAACAAGGTTTGAACAGTTTGATATTAATATCTTGTTTTTGTGTGTTTAATCTGATTATAAAAGAAATGGCAAAGACTGAAAATCACATAGTTTATCATAGGTTAGCCGCGCTTAAAAAGTAATAATGACTAAGTCGTCCCGATTTCTTCCTTTTCTTCTTAAGGGGCTGATTTGTTGCAACCGTTTCATTAGAATATGTTTTTTAGAGGCATTGAAGGCGTTTACATGATTCAAAATCAGATATTTAAGAATATTTATTTTTGGAAATCAACAAGAGTAATCGTCACAAAAATCATTTTTTTTTCCTTCAATATGGCACATTTCATACAAAAAGATATAATACACCGAATAACCACACCAAAAAAAATACACTTACAGATGCAAGAAACAGTAACACTAAAAACCAGCAATCTTAATAATATATATGAAAATCACATACTGAATATTAAAGTATGAACATCTCATTTAATACTGTATATGATGAAAATATTATCAACGTGTTCATGGATTTGCATTCCAGTTAAGATTTAGATCCCTCATTAATAGTACGTTTAAAATTGTTGAATCACAATTATGCTTTCGAGTTTGTTGCGATTATCATTCAAGTATTATACAGCTGGTTCGACCATCCTGCATTCTGGCCTGTGTCTGAAATCATTTCATCCTTTGCCCATTATAGTGCACTATACGCTCCGCGTGTTGAATTTATTCTACTATTTACAGCACCCCACTCCTCATTCCCACAACATGAACACATCATTATGCGAGCAGTAAATGGTGTAAATTAGGGAGTGATTTGCAAGATGCAAGCACTGTGTGCGAGGAGGTGTGTGGTTTGTTTTTGTTTGTTTTTCCACCTCCTTACCGTGTGGGGTGGATTTCTGTATGGGTTCTTAATGGTAACTGGTAACGCATTTGTGTCAACATGTTAATGTTAACATGCTAATGTTAACATGCTAATGCTAACTGCTAGTCCATCATCGTTGACATGCTAATGCTAACATGCTAATGCTAACTGCTAGCTAAAAATGTTAATGGTAATTGTTAGCACGTAAACGCTAGCTGCTCCTGTGTCTAAATAAACATGTTAAAAATGACTGTTTGAGGTGTGCTTTTTGAATACAGACCCCCAGCAACAGCCCACTCGTCACTCTCAAAATTTCTTTTCTAGTACTGAATTTGCTGAGCAGTGTCAGTAATAATGTATGGGGACGACGGGGCCAGAGTCAAGGCCAACTCACACCGGACGCGGAACGGAAGCGGAACGGAAGCGGAACGGCACCGCCGCGGTCACCGTAGCAAATAGAATCCAGTCTAGTCAATGAGAGCACTCACACCGGGCGCGGATCAGCCGCGGATCAGAAGCGTCCCAGAAGCGGCTCTCCGCGCCACTTCGCGAGCTTTCCGCAGGATTTCTATTTTTTCCGCAAGCCGCGGCTAAACCTCGTAAATTTCAACAGACCACTGCGCACCAGACAGGAAATCCGACACAGAATCAACATAATAAACTTCCGCCCCCCTTCAAAATAAAACAATACACAGTTCATGTAGCTTTTTACAACTTCACATCAACGTTACGTCATGACCGGTGGCACCAGGTGATCAAAGATCGATCAAAGGGTCTCAACGAGAGACTAATTGTTGATGTGGAACAACACACAATCATTTATGACACAACAGATGCTTTTTATAATCTCCTCCATGTCGGAGAAGCAAAGTCAGCTGTTTGTTGTTGTTGTTTTCTTTATACACTGTTTATCGCGGGGTCTCGGGTATGTCCAGGATTCTCTCGTGATCTCGCGTGAATACGGCCGGCTCGCTCCGCTTCCGTTCCGCGTCCGGTGTGAGTTGACGCCGGGCAAAGTACCGTTCCGCTTCCGTTCCTTGTTCGGTGTGAGTCCCATGTAAGGCACACTCAAAATTTCTTTAGAAATTTTTCTAGTTATTATTATTCTTCCGCCCTTTTTTTGTCTTGCTACTCCTCCCAGAGTTTTTGTCGCATCAAAACGACCGGCCGGGAATCGATTGCTATGACTTTTCTAAGAGTTTCGGCAAACGGTTTTGCCAAAAATCGCCAAAAAACCACGCCAAAAAATGAATGGGTGTGTATTGCGAGAACTTTTCAGAGCTAGAGTGAGTGATGTCATCGCTAGAGTGGACAGGGAGAGAAAAAGTCGTTGAAAAATAAATTTGTAAACTGCGACTGTGGCCGCAAATGCACAGCTACAGACATGATTATCCCCTCAAACGTAGGAAAATTGGAGGCGGTCGCAGTGATAACACTGTTGTAGCTGTCAGATATGTAGTTTTGGCATGACACGCAAATATGCGGCAGCAACTCCCATCCTCAGCCTCATATACTCCCATGTTAAAAAGGCAGGAAATTTTCTGGAGGAAGGCAGAAGTAACGTTTCTCTCTCTTGCTCCCAAGGGCACATTTCTTCATTTATTGACACAAAACGACTATGTAGACGATCAGGAAGGGCTCACGAGGCCAAAAGTTTTTCCTGTTCGAGAGGAGGTCTCAGCATTTTCTCTCTGTCTCTAAGTGACATTCTAACAGGTGCAGTAACTGCTCCCCTGATTACAGCTGGTCCTGGTTGCTTGGCAACTTCAGCATGCCTGAAGTAGTAGAGGGGCCAGCAGAAGCTGAGCGGCGGCCATTTTAGTAGTTCTTGGCACTTAATTTGAACCTGTCTGTGTAAAATGGCAGACAGAGACAGCAGAGCAAGACATGCTATATAATAATGCATGGGGACGACAGGGCCAGAGTCACACACACTCAAAATTTCTTTAGAAATTTTTCTAGTTCTCAGTTATCATACAGCTGATGTAGCCTTTATATGGTGTACATTAAAATAATGACTCAGTCAAAATGATGCCACAGTCTGACTGGCTCTGAATGGGTCGTCTCTCTCCTGCAGTGTGTTCATTTGAGCTCACGTCTTTTCTTTTTGGCGGAAATGGCCTCAGAAATCACACGACAGCAGACCAGCAGCCATTAGCGTTTCCTCTGCTGACTTCATGTTTTATGATGATGATCGAGTGTTAATACGGCTCAATAACTGGGAACAGAAGGACGCTGGAAGGCTGTTCAGCAACTGTTAACACAGATTCGTACAAGAAGGACATAATTTCCACTTGAGAGGGAGGCATGCTGAAGATACAGAGACACTGCAGATAAACACTGTGCACGCCCAACTTTATTCTCAATTTATGTTGTTAAAACATCGCGTGATTTGACGTGTTCTGGTTATGACACTGTTCTGTTCACTCGTGGTGCAGATGTTAAGCTGTCAGGCACAAATGATTACATCATGGTTACTCGTAACTGGATTCATTTTCCCGAGCAGCAGACGCTGTTTCTTTCTTACCTGGGGATAGCCAGCTGGAACTCTTGTAGTCACGTTACGCCTGAACAAAGTAGCTGCTGAGAGCGCGCCTTGTATCAGACAAAGAGCCACAGAGCACTGAGCTAACAGACAGACAGAGAGAGAGGCGAGCCTGTGCTCTACAGCTGAGGATACACACACTGACGGGCAAAACGCAATCACAGTAAACTACCAAGAACGTTACAAGATCTACGATTTGCTCTACACACTATTGGACCACCTTCCTGTACGCCAACACACATCCCGCCTACTTCTTCCGCTGCAGATTTAAAGGGCCAGACCATAGACATATATACATAGACGCCGCATTGAGCGCTGAATCGTACGTAAACGGCGCCGCCATATTGGTTCGGGCAGATCTGCCCGTAAACTAATACAAGGAAAGGGACTGAACTTCATAAAGCGCCTTTCTACAAAGTTCTTTAAGTTAATGTCTCTTATACACCCATTCACACACACACTAATATATCTGGGAAACAAACAGGCACCAAAAACACGTATGTAACTTTTAAAGTGATGTTATAAATGTTTAATCCTATGTAAGCACCTAACCAACGTATTTATTTTTCTAATGCTGAGTGTTTTTACAGTATACATACCTACATATATATATATATATTTTAAATTATCTATTGTGTGTGTGTGTGTGTGTGTGTGTGTGTGTGCTCTTTATTCAGAAACCCTCTTGTCACATCTACATTTCAGGATCTGGTTATAACCAGATCCACACTATTACACACTATTATATATTAGTGTGTGTGTGAATGGGTGTATAAGAGACATTAACTTAAAGAACTTTGTAGAAAGGCGCTTTATGAAGTTCAGTCCATTTCCTTGTATTAGTTTACCGGCAGATCTGCCCGAACCAATATGGCGGCGCCGTTTACGTATCGAGACCAACGACCAACCCGCTCAATGCGGCGTCTATGTATATATGTCTATGGGCCAGACGACCATTTCTCTGTTTGGACACACGAAATACAAACAGGATGAATGAAGAAAAAAAAATGTGATCATCATTCCAAAACCCAAAAATATTCAGTTTAACAAGAATATTTGTGGCATGCATGGTTGAACAATCAATGAGTAACTAACTTATTGTTATGGTTTTACTTTTGACAAAGAATGACAAATTATATTGAAAATGGAAAATAGATTTAAAGAAAAGGATATGGAAGCACGATTATGCAAATGAACAGAAAAGCATCAACTCAGCTCTTCCTCCTGGGAATGGAATTAAGTTTGTTTGATAAATGGTGCAGATATCTTTGTTGGGTCATTGTTGATACAAGTTTATGCTAAAATGCCCAGAATTTAAGCCCAAATCTCAAAAGTCTGGTACAGAATTGTATTCTATGATAGTGAACAAACAGCAAACCTTTTTTGAAATACATATTCTACAGTTTAATAAAACACGTAAAATGTCCTTTGACATACATATACACCTTTATACTATGTGTTAGGCAACTAAGAGCAGGTGCTATACAAAGTAAGCTGCCAAGGCAGCCATTTTGTCTTTTGGTTTTTTAGGATTCCCACGGCGTCCCCTGCCTCGTCCCAGTCCACCTCGTCTAGCACCCCCACCCCTGCCGTGCCTCATAGTTGCATGTTTAAGCTCCACCAGATCCTGGAAGATCAGATCACAGAAAACACAGCCAGTGTGTTGGGTGTCACCGGCAGGAAGAGGAGTGCGGGTCTTGTTGAAGTCCACCGCAACAAGAGAGGCATCGCAGGCGTCGCAGCTCTCCTGAGCAACCTACAGGAAGAGAGAGAAACCTTGGAAACAGCACGAAGGATCAAGAGGTGGTCTGAAATGATAAAACCTTGCTGCAGAGGAAACAGTATCACTGCAGACCTTTGATTCTGTCAAACTGCCAACAGGGACTTGACTAATAACAGCACCAGGTAATAACTACTACTAACAGCTTACAGTGTTAATACCTGCCAGACTTGCTGTGGCTTTGTTTGAAGGATACTCCCGCTTTTTAAAACTAAACATATCTATCAGTGTTCCCTCCACTTAAGAAATAGATCAAACCTCAGCTTTACAACAGCAGATCATGTATTCTACAGCACACACATTTCTAACATAGTTTAGTTTTCTGTCATGTCAGTCAGTCCACACTGACATGTCTTAACTATTTCACAAAATAATTTGGTACATTCATGGTCCCCAAAGAATGATTCCTCCGATATGTCCTGTAGCACTACTGTGAGGCTGATGTTTTTGGCTTTTGAGTGAAATATTTCCAAATTTGGATGGATTACCATGAAATATGATATATATCCACAAAGTCCAAAATATGAATCACCAACAGTAAGTCAGAGTTATCAATTATCCTGCAACATTGAATGAATTCACAACATGTACAAAATACCAGATGCTGCTGAAAACACCATTTCCTGTTTAACTGACATTTGATAAAAACTACAGTGACTAGCTGTTTTAAGAAATGATTCAGGCTTTTTAAAACTACAACACTATGTGAGGCATTTTAAAGATGCACATCTTCAGTACGAACCAGCCGACAGAGTAGGGAAGACATATACGAAACAGAATTTAACACAGCAAAACATTTCACATTAAAGCAGCCCTGGCTAAATTTAAGCAGGTGAAATAACTTCTAACAGAGTAATTCATATGTGGTTAAAAGCCCCATAATCAGAAAATGATCTGCTCAGATGGCTGGGATGAAAGATAGATCACTCAGTTTGTGCTGTTCTGGGCATATAAAGCCTATTTACACAGTGTATGTGACATTGTGCCATATATTGTACATCTGGATTATTTTCTTACCTGCACTCTGTGTGCATGTTCAAAGAAGTGCACCACCACGTTGCACTTATTACAGGCCATCCTCCATTTTGGACCAGAGGTGGGATCCAGCACCAAAACCCCACTATCACACTCCACACACTGCCCAATGCCAAAAGAGTTGAAAGAGTGCTGACAGGATGGATGGGTACATTCATTACATCCCATACCTAGAAAAGCAGAAATGAAAAGAAGGGGGTCAGAAGGCTTTAAAGACCAGAAGCCAGATTAGCTAAGAAAATGATATTGTTGGTCATGTTCATATTCAGGTTTAATGACCACAAACGATACTAAATTATTCACAAATGTTAAAGTAATCAAACGTGGTGTTCCGATATGAGGATAGCGTGTGTTTTTGGTTATATGGAGGCCTATATGTAATTCACATTATTTCCTGTTTAGTCTACACAATGTTTACAATGCCTACACTCATCTCAGATGAACTAATGGAAAGTGGAACAGTGTGCTGTCCACTCTCCAAATTTTTCTATGATTTTAAAAATCATGAAAGTCAACTCCTCCAGGCTAAAGAGGAAGAGGGCCATTGAGATTGTTTCAAAAGCCAGCATCTGTGATGATGAGAGTGTATTAGTGCCCATGGCATGATTCTGGAGCATGGTCTTTTTCAGGGACTTCCTCCTATGGAAATGTGTGGTGCATTATTAAGCTCAAAATACAACAATGGAGATCCTGGACTGCTGAGCAAAAGTTGTATCAAGCAAGGACGGAAAAATGTCACTGAAGTCACTTTCATGACTTCAATAATGCTTAGTGAGTGAAAAGAAGACGGCACTAAACATGATCCTGTTTGAATAGATTGTAGGCATCAAATTTACAATTAGTGTTTCTTTTTTTTGTTACAAAAAACAAGAAAGTTTGAACAGTTTGAATATTAAATATCTTGTTTTTGTAGTGTTTAACTGATTATAAAAAGAAAATGGCAAAGACTGAAAAATCACATAGTTTATCATAGGTTAGCAGACGCATTAAAAAGTAATAATGACTAAGTAACGACTGGTTTCACTGTCAGGGTCAGGCTGCAGCTAAATACCTACTATATTGATCACAAGAATTAAGAATGAAGTTAATGCTCACACTTACCTTTCTTCATGTCCCTGAAAGGTGGATTGCTGAAGCAGTATGGACACAAGGGGTAGCTCTTGCCCCGGGCCCCAGAAGTCCACAGCACAAGTTCAAAGTCATCCAGTGGACAGCGAAGCTCTTTGTACAGCTTGATGGCTCCATTCTGGGGAAGACTGTAGGTCTCGTCACAGTGGGAGCAGTGGAGCCTGCTGGGCTTGGCCTGCAGACACATGCATGGATCAGATGTCAGGATCAGATCAAGGGCATCCTATACAGTTATACAGTTCAAACAAAAAGGGGTGAACTCTCATCAAGTCCTCACTGATGATTGCTGACGACACCATCTTGTATTCATGTAAGGCCTATGTTTTACAAAGCAGAATGTTTAGAATACACTGAAATATACTGAATATACTGAAAAGGTCACACCAGAACAAATGTTCATTTTAATACACTCAATTATTTTAATACACTGTGCACAGCATGGTGGCTCAGTGATCAGTGCCATTGCCTCACAGCAAACAGTTGTTCTGTCTGTGCCATCAAAAACATGTATGTTAGGTTAATGCTCCTGTCAGTGCTCTGTCATAGAAGCAGAGCTGGTTAAGTGTTAGAGAACAAATTTACAATATCAGTCAATAAATGAAAACCTCACTTGTGCAACCGACAACAATACACATGCTAATTAGATGATACTTAATTCATCCCACAACCCAAATTATTTTGTTACAGCAGCAAGGTGTAATATACACTATAGAAGTACAGAAAAGAATAAAAATAGTAAAGACAAAAAACAACAACAGACCAAAGAATCCTTCAGCCTATACAGTAAATAAGAAACTAATAAACAACAATAGGCAAACAGACAGGCAACTGACAAGTGTACAGATGGAGGTGGAAATGGCAAGATATAAATAATATTGCAAAGGTAGAGTCATGATGAATTTACAATGTAAAGCATGACTAATATTGATTTTCTTCTTTCTCACATTCATCAACTTCCCTGAAGATCAAGTCAGCAGCAGCTGCTCCCACTCTCTCTTTGCTGCTTCATTCTCTCTTCAATCAGAAGTTGGGTCGATGTAGCTTAACAATTTTTTTTTTTTGTTGTAGTTAAGAACTGTTTTTTATTGAACCGTAGCGAGTGAGACATACAGCAGAATCAGTACATCTTTTTAAACATGCCTTTAGCATTATTAATCTGTGCAGTAGACAACTCAAGTAACACTATATCATGAAAATAAGTCAACCATCTCCTAGTACTAAGATCGTGAGGTGGTAGCCATCTCTGCACTAGGAGCTTTTTGGCAGTGTGAGGCCGCTCAATAACAGTTTACGCTGTTTTTCACTTATATGCAAGTCCAGGTGCTTATTTCCAGTCTGTACATTCATGTTGTGCCATAGAGGGACATCATTATGCCACGTGCCAAGTTCCCCTTCAGGTCCCTCTCAACAATCCTAAAATTTCTAACTGTGTTGGCAATAATGGGGACATAGTGCAACATTATTACATTACATTACATTACATTTCATTGCATTTAGCAGACGCTTTTATCCAAAGCGACTTACAGAGGAGGACATAAGCTGAGAAAGGTGTAAAGGAGCACAGACTAGTTGTTAGTTTTGTTAGGCAGGGAAGCATTCTCGAAACAGAAAGGTTTTTACAAGTTTTTTAAAGGTCGAAAGGGATGTTGCTGTTCTAGTAGCCATTGGTAGGTCATTCCACCATTTGGGGACGACCACAGAGAAGAGTTTAGAGTGACCTCGCTTTGCGAGAGGCGAGGGTACAACTAGACGGTTTGTATGAGCGGAGCGTAGCGCCCTGGTCGGGACGTGAGCCTTTAGTAAGATGCTGAGATAGGCAGGGGCAGATCCTGAGATGGTTTTGTAGGCTAGCGTCAGAGCTTTGTGTTTAATTCTGGAGGCAGCCAGTGCAGGTCGCTGAAGAGTGGGGTGACATGTGACCTTTTAGGTTGATTGAAAACCAGTCGCACTGCGGCATTCTGGACCATTTGCAAAGGTTTGATCGCGCAAGCAGGTAGGCCAGCCAAGAGCGAGTTGCAGTAATCGAGGCGGGAGCTGACTGTAGCCTGTATCAGGAGCTGAGCGGCATATTGGGTCAGGTACGGTCTGATTTTTCTAATATTGTACAATGCATAGCGAGATGACCTCGCTACGGAGGAAATGTGCTCAGAGAGAGAAAGACGATCATCAAGTACGACGCCCAGGTTTTCAGCAGCATGGTTAGGGGTAATAGTGACAGTACCAATTTTCAGGTTGAAGTCATAGCAGATTGACTCATGGGCAGGGATGACCAGGAGTTCGGTTTTTGACAGATTAAGCTGGAGATGGTGGTCTTTCATCCAAGTCGACAGATCAGAAAGACAGACGGAGATGCGTGCGGAGACCGTGGTGTCGTCCGGCTGGAACGACAGGTATAGCTGTGTGTCATCGGCACAGCAGTGGTAGGAGAAGCCGTGTGAGCGGATAACATGGGACAGCGAGGTGGTGTAGATGGCAAACAGAAGGGGACCCAGCACCGACCCCTGCGGCACCCCTGTGGAGAGGGTATGAGTCGATGACAGACGACCTTGCCAAGACACATTAAAGGAGCGTCCAGCGAGGTAGGACTCAAGCCAGGAGTGGGCAGAGCCTGTAATGCCCATGTTAGCGAGTGTGGCTAGGAGTATGTCGTGATTGACTGTATCGAAGGCAGCCGATAAGTCGAGAAGGTAAATGGTAAATGCACTGTACTTATATAGCGCCTTTCTAGTCTTCCGACCACTCAAAGCGCTCTACACTACATATCTCATTCACCCCATTCACACACATTCATACACTGATGGCATTGGCTACCGTGCAAGGTGCCAACTGCTCATCAGTTTAAAGATTTTAAGCATTCATACGCATTCATACACCGATGGCACGGCCTTCGGGAGCAACTTGGGGTTCAGTATCTTGCCCAAGGACACTTCGGCATGCAGACCGGGGAGCCGGGGGATCGAACCGCTGATCATCTGATTAGGACAACCCGCTCTGCCTGTGAGCCACAGGATGAGTACCAATGATTGCCCTCATGCTCTGGCTGTTTTTAAGGCTTCTGAGACAGATAGTAAGGCTGTTTCGGTGGAGTGGCCACTTCTGAAACCCGATTGTTTTGGGTCAAGTAGGTGGTGATGGGTGAGGAAGTCAGTGACTTGTTTAGAGACCGCCCTCTCAATGGTTTTCGAGAGGAAGGGAAGCAGTGACACCGGCCGATAATTTTCAACCAAGGCGGGGTTAAGCGTAGTCTTTTTCAGTAATGGCGTAATTCTGGCTTGTTTGAAGGCCGCTGGAAATACGCCTGAGGACAGTGAGGCATTAATCATGGATGTGATCGGTGGGACTACCGTAGGAGCGATATCTTGTAGGAGTTTAGAGGGGATGGGGTCCAGCGGGCAGGTGGTGGGTCGGTTGTTAATGATCAGTTTGGATACCTCGTCTTCTGAGAGAGGGGTGAACGAGGAGAGAGTTGCGCTGTTGTCTCGGGCGGGTAGCAGGTTGTGACCGGGGGGGATCACAAAATTGTTTGCTGATAATTGCCACCTTGTCTGTGAAGAAGGAGGCAAAGCTGTCAGCAGTGAGGTTGGTGGCAGGTGGGGGTGGGGGAGGATTGAGCAGCGATTTGAAGGTGGAGAAGAGTTTCCGTGAGTCAGTTGTGCTGCTGATTTTCTTGTTGTAATATTCCATTTTAGCAGTCGTGACAGATGAAGAGAATGACGCTAGGAGAGATTGGAAGGCTTCTAGGTCAGCAGGGTTTTTGGATTTGTGCCATTTCCGTTCTGCAGCTCTGAGTGCTGTACGTGACGAGCAGATGGCATCAGTCAACCATGGGCGGGGCTGAGTGGAGCGTGCTGGTTTGCTAGAAAGAGGGCACAGGGTATCTAGGCATGCGGTTAGTGTGGAACTGAGAGATTCTGTGGCTGCATTGACATCTAGCGGAGAGAAACTGTTGGGAGAGGGAAGGGCTGTAGCTACGACTGAGACGAAGTGGGTGGCAGACAAGTTGCGGAGATTGCGTCGAGAGGTGGTCATGGGTTGAGGGTTGGTAGGTAGTTTTGGGAGGGAAACCATGAAGTGGATGAAGAAGTGGTCCGAGGTATGTAATGGTGTGACCATTATGTCATCAGTTTTGCAGTTTTTGGTAAGGACTAGATCCAGTTGATTGCCGTAGAGTCGTCACGATACCAAAATGAGTAACCACGATACTATACCAGACAAAGTATCGCGGTTCCGGGTATTATCGCGATACTGCAGCCTTTTTTTATTATTATTATTTTTATAAACTGCAATATATTTGTACAAGTTAGTTTGAAACAACGACGTTTGTTTTTTAAGCAAAATTAGTGTTGCCACTGACAAAGACGCCACGGCAGACTCGCTGCTCGGGCCTGCGTCTGGGCAAGACAGAACTTTAGCTTGTTGTTTGTTTTGAAGCGAGTTTCTATCGAAGCGGAGCTGTCTTCCCGGAGTTCGTTCTTGCCGGCAGAAACACACGAACAGCCAATCAGCTAACAGACGGGCGGACCCAGCGTGTGGAAACAGCCTATCATATCCCTGGACGTCACCAGTAACAGGCAAACAGCCAATCATTCAGAAGCTGTGTAGTTCGGTTGCGGTTCCACGTTGGTTTGTTTACAAAGGAGTAGCATGCAGTGAGAAGCCGGGAGGAGAGCAGAGGCGGCCGCTATGTAGCGGAGACTGGCACCGGTAGTATAGTAATCCACGGTAGGACCGTCGTGTAAAATTTGTAGTATAGTAGCGACGGTTATGATTTGGCACCGCTGGGTACCGGGTATACCGTGGGTATCGTGCAACTCTAGATTGCCGTTTTTGTGAGTTGGGGGAGTACTGACTAGTTGCATGTCAAATGAGTTGATGAGGGATAGAAAGTCTGTGGCGTAAGCTTTGCCTAGATGGATGTTGAAATCACAGAGGACCAGCAGCGGGCACTCTAGTTCAGGGATTGAGGACAGTAGCGTGTCTAACTCATTGACGAAGTCACCCAGAGGTCCAGGAGGACGGTAGATGACGATCACTGAGCATTTGACTGGAGCTATGACTTTGATTGCATGGTGTTCAAATGAGCAGTAGTTGGTGTTGAGGAGCAGGGGAGCATAGTTCCATTTGTTGTTAACCAGGACCCCAGTTCCTCCTCCTCACTTGGAGAGACGGGGGGTATGGGAGAAGGAGTGAGCTGCGGAGAGTGCTGCCCGAGTGGCGGTGTTTTCTGTTTTAAGCCAGGTTTCGGTGAGGGCCAGTAGGTCCAGGGATAGACTGCTGGCATAAGCCGGGATAAAGTCCACCTTGTTGACAGCGGATTGGCAGTTCCATAGGCCAACAGAGAAGGTACAGTATTTATCTTGTTTATTTTATGCCAGAAGATAAAATGTCCTCCACTCTCCTAGAGTGAACTAGGTTGTTCTCTAAAGATTTCCATGAGACACATGAGTGACCATCAAGCCAGGCCATGACAGGACATAGCTGGAAGGATTGGTGGTACACTTTGAAATTTGGGAGGGTGAGCCCGCCCTGCTCTTTGGGTCTCTGTAGCACAGAACAGTTTATCAATTTTAGTCCAGTAGTCTGGAGAGGGAGATAGCGGAATCATCATACTCAAGAAATTAATGCGAGGCAAAACATTAATTTTAATCACAGATATATGCGCCTGCAATGAGGCAGGTAGCCTGGCTACTTGTACCAACGCAAGATTACGTTTAACATCCTTATGAATTTTTTCATAGTTGCTCTTCACTATTTTTTGGAGCGAAGGGTATATTTGTATGCCCAAGTATGTGATTTGAGTTACTAAGGGAATCGGGCTTCCTTGGCAGCTCCGTTTAGCAAGATCAGAGCCGATTTTGTCCAATTGATCTTAAATTCTGACTGCTGTTTAAAATCCTCAAAGGCCGCTAATAAAGAGTTAACTAAGAGTTTTCTATGTCCGTCATATATATGAGGATCCGCGAAAGCTGAGGATCCGCGAAAGCTGACAGGGTATGAGATGTCTGTCTTATTCGGATAGGGGACATGACCGAATTTTGCCTAAAGGTGCTGTGTAAACTGTTCGAGAGAAAGAATAAACAGGCTCGGGGAGAGGCCGCAGCCCTGTCTTGTGCCACAGAAAATGGGAAAGGGTCTAGAATTCGATCCATTTGTGATGACCATAGCTGATGGCTTTGCATACAGAACTTGTACCATCTTGATAAAAGCTTCACCAAGTTGAAATTTTAGCAAATACAGCCCACAAAAACCCTCGAACCTGTAAAAGGCTTTGGCAGCGTCAAGTGACAGAATAGCACACGGCGCCTGAATCTGTTTAGATCAGGGATGGGCAACTGGCGGCCCGGGGGCTGCACACAGCCCGCGCCCTCACTCGAAGTGGCCCTTAAATTAATTTTTGAAAATTATAAAAATGTACTTAATCAGTTGTAATTACACAGTTGGCCACTAGATAGCGCCTCCAATGCAGACACCGCCTTGTGCATGCTTCTTCTGCGGGAGAGACGTCCAGATATGCCTAAGAGCGAAGGAAAACGAAAACTTGACCGAGAAAATCGTGTGTTTCAGGTGAAATGGGAAGAAGACTATCTGTTTACAGAATTTAAAGAAAAACATATGTGCTTAGTATGCTTAGAGATGGTATCTGCCATGAAAGATTTCAATTTAGGTCACCACTACAACACGTTGCACAAAGCTAAATACAAGAAATATGCTGGAGCTGCAAGGGCTGCTATAGTAGCTGACCTCAAATCAAAAGTACACAAACAACAGGTACTTTTTACCAGAGTCACAACCACACAGGAGTCTGCACTTAAGGCATCTTTGAGGTATATGGTAATTTATACGAGAAAGCACATGGAGCAATCTAAACACGTGAGTTTCTCTCTTATGTAGCACCAGTGGACGTCATCAAAGGTGACCTTGTGGTTTCCACCAGAAGACTCCACTTAACAGTTACACGCAACCCACTAAGCATGTATTTAAATACAATGACAATGACCAAAAGATCTGCAGCCTCATAAGTCATTCATGAATTCATGAAAAGTGGTTCTGTCATCAGATGGAAATGGTAATAAGGAAGCATGTCCTTGAAAAACATGTGATTGTGATGATGTGTATGAAAGACGTTAAAGCAACATTGTGTAACTTTTGTAAACTTGTAAATTTGAAAATACATTTTTAAAGATTTAAATCAAATCAAATAAGTTCTCACACACCACCAACTATTTCACCGATTTTGGTGAAACTGGATCATATTTTATGGAGAAAATGTTTTCTGGTTTTCCCTCTGATGTCCTCCAGGTCTCTGTGATTTACAGAGTTTATGATGGACAGTGAAGTAAACTGCTGCTGCTGTTGGCTAATGTTAGCTCAGTTTGTCAGCCAGGGGCCCCAGACTATGAGCTCAGAGCACTGGAGGAGTGTTAGTGTTTGTATCACTGGCGTTTTGGACGACTAGGAGGAGGAATGGTAAATGGACTGTACTTATATTTCTCCTTTCTAGTTTTCCGACCACTCAAAGTGCTTTTACAATACGTATCTCACTCGCCCATTCACACACATTCACACACTGATGGCATTGGCTGCCATGCAAGGTGCTAACTGCTCATCAGTCAGGAGCTAACCATTCATTCACATTCACACACTGATGGCACAGCCTTCAGAAGCAATTTGGGGTTCAGTATCTTGTCCAAGGACACTTCAACATGCAGATAGGAGGGGACTGAACCAGGGATCGAACCACCGGCAGCTGTGGCTCTACCTCTGAGCCACAGTTGGTGAGACCTTGGTGAAGTAAAAGGCTGAAAGACAGACGCCGAGATGGGCTGACTTCTGCTGGACGAGTCAGTAATATTAGATTAGATTAGATTAATAGATTAGATTAATTTCTTGCTGCTTGCTTTCTTTAAATTCTAGCAGTAGTTTTGACCGTTCAGCTAACCTGTATGTACTTCATGAAGCGATGGCACTTGCCACAACGGGACAGAGGCTTCCCAGTGGCAGCAATGGGTGAAAAGGAGACCTCCATCAACTCATCCATGCCTGTAAAACACAACCGACATGAGGACAGGAGCTGGATAGGAATGAACCAAACTGTACCATACAGAATGTCTGAATATTTCTTATCTTTGATAAATCTTTTTTTTTCCTATAAAAACATCATAATTTACTAATGATTTAAAGAGTCCAAAACCTAAAGAAAAGCAGCAAAGTCTCCCATTTGAGAGGTTAAAACTGTCAAATGTTTTTCTTTTTTTTTCTCAATGACTTAAACAATTATTCTCTTATCAAAGTAGTTGATATTGTTAAATTGTCTGCCTATCAACTCATTGTTGCAGCATTCTATTGTGTGGCAACCAAGTTATTCATGTTATGTGATGACCTGCTAATAGCTACTAGAGCCATAAGATTTTTGCCAGTACTACTTGTCATGACAACAGTAGTCACAAACAAGTTGTATTTATTACCTATGTTAAAAAAAACTACTTGTATTAGATTTCAGTTGAAATCCTTGTTATAAATCATGAGCGTTTCTGCGGACAACTCCTTAAAGGAGCTTGTGACACTGTGCTCACTGTGTACTTACTGGTGATGGAATCCACGAAGTAATGAAACTTCCTCTTGAAGATATCTAGTGTGTGCTGCAGGACCTGCTGATAGTTGGCCTTACCTAACGCGATAAGGTTCAGCTGCTTCTCCACAGCACTGCGTATGGTGGGCAGCACCAGCTCTGCATCTGTGAAACAAACACAAACATGCCTCATTTATTTTAATGAAATGGACCCATTCTGTGTGGCTTCATTTGCCAAAGGATTGACTGACTACCTGCATCACTTGACATGGTGTCCAAAGATGAGTTATGAGCAATATTCTAGAAACTTGCCATCAATGGATAACTACAAAGAAGAAGAGAAGGTAAAATAATATAAAAGCAAATGACCTGTCTTGTAGTAGCCATGCACCAGGACAATGCCCAGATTGGTTGGCTTCAATTTACGCCCATTCTCAACTGTCACATAGTTTCTCTGACAGATGTTGTTTATGTGAACAGGGATGCTGGCGTCAGTACCTGGAGGGGGACAGACAGAAACCAACATGTGAAATACTGTCATTACTATCCCTCAACAGATCAATGCTGGCATGCAGGTCCAGCCAAAGCTCTTTCAAAAACACTGGTCACATTCACCTATTCATTCACGCACGCGCGCACACACACACATCAGAAACAAATTGTGGGGTTTTTTTGTGTTTTGTTTTTTTTCCTCAATTTTTCAGTAGTTTGCTCAAGGACAATCAAGGAGCCAGGATTCAAACCAGCAACCCTCCAATTATTAGACGACTGACAGCCACAACAGGTCTTAAAAAAAGACCAGCCTCAAGAAGTGATGCTATTTTACATAAGCAAAGGCCATAAAAAGATCTGATCAGAGAATGGAATGTGAGAATAAGGCCAATAGAGGACTGTCTGAGTGATGACAGGCTGTCTGTGTTTTGTTGCATGCTGATTCTAAATTGGACCAAAGCATAAAAATATGAAGATATCCTAACCATAAATGTAGTCTTAAGACTTAGACAGTTTGTTGAAAATTTTGATGCAAGGGTCTGAATCTATCTTCTGGATGCATGTCTAGAACCAAAAAAAGAAAATCAATGGGCCTTAACCCTCCAAAGCCCGTTAAACCTCTGAAGCCCATTAAACCTCTGAAGCCTGTTAAGCCTCTGAAGCCTGTTAAGCCTCTGATGCCCGTTAAGCCTCTGATGCCCATTTAAAATCCTAACGTTAATACTCTTTTGCACATAAATGTGTGCATAAAAACATCAAGCTAGAAAAATCACTTTTTTCCCCCCTTTCTTTTTTTCTTTTTTAAACCAGCATCAGTCCTAATCATACATATAAAATATTAATGATTTTTTATTTTTAAACCCTTGAATTGCCAAGTTTTTGTCATGATGCACCTTTATTTTATGGTTTAAAAAACACAAAAAAAATTATTTTCAATATACTTCATACAAACTGGATTATTTATGGTTTGATTATTACATCTTGGTGTATGTGAAAGATTAGCAGCAATATTTATTCAAATGAAGCGGAGAAATGAGAATTGACATGTTTTATACTTTGTATTTGAGTAGGACCAAAAATAGTGTTTTGAATAGGTTTCAATGTGCACATTTATTTGCAAAGGAGTAACAACAGGTCTATTTTAGTCCACGTTGTTTACAATAGGCTAAAAATAAAAAAATACATAATTTGAGAACACATTTAGCTCAGTTGGTAGAGCAGCATGTACAAAGGCTCAGCCCTTGCTGCGGAAGCAACCTCAGGTTTCGTCTCAACCAATTCCTGAAAAAGAAAAAAAAAAAAGAGAAAGAAAAAAGAAAAAAATATATACCTTATAGGGCACATCAAGCTATCCACTGGACAATGGCCCAACAATTTCTTACAGAACTCTTGTACATTAAATAATGTAGACGACTACTTGATCTGACACGATGCAGGTTTGGAGATAATTTTATAGTTATTTATAGTTTTTATAGTTAATTTTAAAGCTGCACTGATCAATATCTTTATATTGAACAATGGATTAAATTAAAAAACATATTATAATAATAATATAAAAACAATGATGTTAAACAGGCAGTGCTGAGTTATACCAATGCCATGTTTCTCCATGAGAGTGATGAGTTCAGCTTCAGTCAGGTAGTCTGGGGGGCTGGTCTGCTTTTCCACCAGCTTGATCTCATCTACTGTGAAAGTGTCTCCAAGATCACAAGCTGGCATTGCCTCTTCCATAGGAATGCCCTGCCAAGGCATCACTGCTGTGTAACCTGTGGATAGAATATACAGTTTGAAAGGATTGGGTTGCACCAGCTATTCATAAATCCATCTCTAAGTTTGTCTAACTACTAGCTTGTTTTCACCATTAAAACTTCAAGACTGTCTTAGACAGTTGGTTGCGAACAAACATCTGTAAACAGGGAGTCACTGTAGCACAACAAATGACACACTGAACTTAAATGCCAATTCTTGGTATTCAGAGGTTACTTTGTGTTATGTATATGCATGCATGGTGAAATATATGTGTTTCAGAGTTAGTTACTATGTAAGTAGTAAGTCGAATGTTGGGTCACAGGTGATGCCATGTTTCATGTTCCATATTTTGTCTTTTTCTCTTCAGCACATGTACATGGATGTGGGAAGCAGGGGTACTAATGGGGCTGCAGCAGCCACTAAAAACAATATAATAAAAAAAACAGCTGATAAACACCACAAATACTACACGCCCCAAATAAGACAAAGAGAATGTTTTTAACCAAGAACGGTGTTATTGTCAGCATATTCTAGTCTGGAGACACAGATGTCTGTTTAAGGCAGCAATAGGTCTCTTCGACCCTGGCCACCACAGTGTTGAGATAGACTGGCACCTACTGTTCTCAATCAAAGCCAAACAACTAATACGGCTGAGGACCTCAAGGTCCACACGTGACCTCGTGTAACCTAAGGTACACAAGGACAGAAGAGTTGACACAAGTTAAAACTGGTATTTGATTATGAAGCCTGATGTTCCTCTACAGTTCTGTGGTTTATCAGTGAAGTTTATAAACTAGGGATGCACCGAAATGAAAATTTTCCGCTGAAACCGAAACCAAATAAAAATTAATTGGTTGGCCGAATACTGAAACCGAATATGAAATGCGGTTGTAAAATTTTTCACTATTTTTTTTACTATTGCATAAATAGCCTAGAATAAATTTGTAGACATGTTTTTTCAAAGAACGTAAATGTTTATTTAATATCCTTCAAATATTCCAGTAGAATTTTCAGTTAGTATAATTATTATTTCATTTATGTTGTTTTAATCACTGTTAAATTGTTCTTGAAAGAAATACTATTTAGTTTTATTATATTTCCAGTGAATTTCCATTTTTCCCACGTTCATGAATGCATCATAGTCATTCCGACGGTCATTGAACATGTGTGAGACGCCGTAATGTAGAGAGAAGTATATAGCTTCGCTAAAGAGCAGTGTATGATGTATTTCTTGCCTGTGTTTTTCCTATATCCTGCATCGTGGGTTTATTGTGTGTGAATGAGAAAAGAATCAGCAACCCTGGCCAGATCACCGCGCACGGTGTTTCATTGCATCAATTGTGTCACGCCACTATTCGGCCACTTCACTGAAAGCCGAAATGCACTTTTGGGCCATTTTCGGCCGCAAATTTTCGCTGACCGAATTTTCGGTGCATCCCTAGTATAAACTATACTGCCAACAGACAAATCTGCCTCAAATCCACTTTGATACCTGGTCTCTATCATCACTGCATTGCATTACTATAAGCTATGATGAACTGGCTATGGATTGGTAATGTAAAATGCTTTGGTAATGTAAAGTTACCCTGGCCACTCAAATGAATACAAAAAAAATGAATATTGTGCAGAGTTTATGATGCAAAGTGTCTACTGCAGCTTAGTACTGAAGAATCAAGCTGATTATGTGACCAGCTGGCTTTACCTGCTGATATCAGAGTTTTGCCACTACATGAGAAGGCCTCTGTGCCAATGATGAATTCTATAGTGGTCTGTAGGTACTTGCAGTCCTGACTCACGGTGGCAATGAAATGGCGTGTAATATACTCGTAAAGCCGCCAGCCATCACTTCCTGTGGAATAGCAAAAGAGAAGGACTACGGGTTAGATGCTGAACATGAAGGAGTCTATGTTAGAGTATAAAGGTTGTTATGGGAACTATTTCTGTGGTACAAAGATGTTCCACCAAAAACAGTTTCCAGCGAGGCCTGTGGATTATCCTGAGTAACCTTACCTAGCCAGAGATACCTTCTGTTAAAACACTAAACAATTTTTAATCACACACTTTTATGAGTTGGCTAAAAGTTTAAAAAACACACTCCTTCATTCATTCTTGTAAAAAAACGAGACATCATATACCAGGGGTTGGCAACCTGTGGCTCTTTTGATGACTGCATCTGGCTCGCAGACAGGGGTAAAAGTAATCCGTTACTGGTCCGGTACTGCGTACCACTAAAACATTCAGAAGCCGTACACAGTAGCAGGAAGATGGGAGAGCGGCTGCCTGCCAATTCTGCCGAAGAGTAAGTAGTTGTGTTTCATGTTATTTTGTTCAGTTTTAACGATACAGAAAGCTCGGAAAAGAAACTGCTTATGAGCTAACGACCGGAGAGTTCACTCAGCAGTATGTGAGTGCGCATGCACGTCTAAATCCGAAACACAGCGGTTGCTATGGGGATCGGTCCATGATCGGGACCATGCAGCACCAGAAGTTGCATTAATGTTAAGAAGTATTTTATTTACTATTGGTTAGCTAACATTATTACAAAGAATAAATTCAGAGACTTATTATACTCTAAAATTGTTGGTCTTACTTAAAAATGCATGCATTTATTTGTATTCAGTGTTATATGGATATACATTTTAAAATATGTGGCTTTCATGGCTCTCTCAGCCAAAAAGGTTCCCAGCCCATGTCATATACGATAATGGCTACTTTGAGAGCTGAGGTCTTGCCTCACTTTTTGATGATGGTAATATTAGTTGTGTGACTCACCCAATTCCACCTCTGAGGCAGCACGCATGGGAGTGATGGGTGGATGGTCTCCAGCATCAGTTCCTTTCCTGGGTCGGTTTAATCCAGTTGAAAGCAGAGTCTTCACCTGATGGAGGTGAAAGTAAAAGATATTTTTAGAAACATCCTTTTATGTATCCATATTAAGTCTGTGAGCAGAAATTCAGAAAATCTCTTTATGTATGTATTTGGGACAGCTGTGGCTGGGAGGTAGAGCAGGTCGTCCACTAATCAGAAGATCGGCGGATCAATCCCCGGTTCGATCCTCTCCAGTCTGCATGTCGAAGTGTCCTTGGGCAAGATACTGAACTCCAAAGTCCTGAAGGCTGTGCCATCGGTGTGTGAATGTGTATGAATGGTTAGCTCCTCAAACTGATGAGCAGTTGGCACCTTGCATGGCAGCCAATGCCATCAGTGTATGAATGTGTGTGAATAGGTGAATGAGATATGTACTGTAAAGTGCTTTGAGTGGTCAGAAGACTAGGAAGGTTCTATATAAGTACAGTCCATTTACCATTTATACACTGCTGGCCTTGAATGCATCAGCATAAACCATTACATGAATCCTTGACCCCATAGTGGCCCTCACCTCTTCAGCCCAGATGGGATTGTTGGTCTGCTGCTGCAGCGCTCCCTTCAGGTCAAAGTTTTCTGGGTAGTGGGTTGTCTCAGTACGTGGGTAGCTGATGTAGCCCTGTGTATACAGGCGCTCTGCTATTTGCATGGTATGCTGGGGACCAATGCCTGGGGACAATGAAAAGTCACAAAGGTTGAATGCACACAGTCTCATTAATTTTATTACCTAGAGGAACATGTGAACATACCTAAGGCAGAGCTGGCCACTCTCAACATCTCCACTGTGTTCAGGGCCTGGGGCCTCTGCTTGGCCTTCTCTTTTTTACTCACTGACTCCACCTGTATTGAAAGAGAGGTCAGCTGCAGTGAGCTACAGTTCTGGTTCACTGGGACTAGGGTGATTTGGTGATTTGAAGTATAGGAAACATACTGGTACTTCAAAATCCATTTAGACATTCTAGTCTATTCTGTTAATATACACTGTATACTGTATATATTTTGAAAGATATATCAGCTGATTTTCATTGATGCAGAGGTTTCTTTAAAAAGGCCCAGTGTGTCAGATTTAGTGTACAGACAATGTACAGAGTATGGCAGAAATTGAAAGTAATATTAGGTAATATAGGTTGTTTTTTTCAATATATAATAATATATAATAATAATAACCAGAAAGTTGTTATGTTTTGTTAGAATGAGCCTTTTATATCTACAGTGGTCCTCCTATATTGAATCCACAAGGTTTCTACTGTAGAACAGACAAGAACATTGGCTCTAGACTGTAGTTTCTCCTTCACGTTAGGAAGGTGAGGGTGAGAGGGCTGCAATCAGCAATCACATCACTAGATGCCTTGCTGTTTTACTTACGTATAGTGTAGAATTAACTTGTCAGTGGTCTCAGGCAGATTATGTAATGGAGACTTTCTAAATTGCCTCAAATATATCAAACATGTTGCAAACGTAAAGGACACATATAGCTCTTCATCCCTCCCCCTGCATGGACGCTCAGATCACAAACTTCGTCTATCTGCTTCTGGTTTACTGAGCGAGAATGGTGTGAGGAGGCCAGTGAAGCACTGAGAGACTGTTTTAAAACCACCGACTGGGAAGTGCTCTGCAGCGAGGACAGGGAGGGTCTGACCAGCTGTACTAAACCTATCATCTTCTGTACAGAGAACACTGTGCCTACCAGGCACAACAACAAACCCTGGGTGACATCAGCTCTCCCAGCTTTCTTTGCACATTTTCAACCTGAGCCTCAGTCTGGGGAGAGTTCTGCTCAGTAGTGGTTCCAGTACCAAAAACTGTGATGGTCATGTTTTTGACTTTTCAGTGCTTTACACACAGCCATCACCGCTAACGGGGAATCAACTACCAACTGTGAATTGTGTCTGATGTAGTGATTTGCAGTATGGAGGCCCCACAGGGTATGGTGCTCCCGACTTCTCCCTTCCACCTGTATGCATCAGACTTCAGACACAACACTGACTGCTGTCACCTGCAGGCCAAGAGGTCCAGCTCTGTCCTGGACTGCCCCCTGGACTCCATAGAGGAAGTGGGGGAGAGGAGGATGCGGACATCCACCATGAACAACTCCACCATGTGAAAAGGAACACTTTTTATTTTTTATTGTTTCTATTTCAAGTCTCAAGTGCCAGTATCTTTCTATACATTTCTTATTTATGAGTATTTTCCTTATCCAACTTGTGTATTGTGAACTGTTGTAACAAGTGAATTTACCCAGTGTGGGATCATTAGAGTCTATCCTAGATTATCTTATTTCTTTCTTTCTTTCTTTCAAAGAAATATATCAGGCCGGCTGTTTAATGTTCTAGTGGATGCTTCCCAGTAGAAATGGACACTGGTTATATTTTCTGCTGGTAAACAAGGTTACTACATTATGTTATGAAAAAAATAAATAAAAGAAATATAAATACCTGGGCCTCCCTGGATGTCTTGGCCAGGTTGACAAACATCTGACCCACCTCCCTGTCGAAGACTCTCACCCTGTTCCAATCCAGTGTCAGCGGACTATCCTTTCCCTTGAAAACCTGACAAAATTACCAAAACATGTCTATTATTGTAACATGGAAAGAAGAGATCATTGATACTGTGTCATGGTGAGTGAAGGGGATTTACCTTTGCCTGGAGGATCCAGTAAGTCTCTGGTTTAAAGGACTGGATCTTGTCATGGCGTTCCACACAGAAGCCTAGTGTTGGGGTCTGGCATGGTCCAAATGAGATCAAGGAGGAGTCTAGATTGCCATATTTGCCCTGGAAATACTTGGTCTGGAACCTGAATATAAATATGTGAATATATTTGCTTTTGATTATATTTATCCTTAAATCTTATTATATAATTGTTTTGTTTTTATGCAGTTCTGACTACACAAACCTAATGCTTTATACAGTGATAATGATAATCATACAAACCAGTTCTTAGTCACATGTCACATAAAAGTCCCGGTGTTCTCTCTCTCAGCAGCAACAGTACACAGTGAAACATGAAGCTGCTCTGTAGTATTTTCAGTTCAGGTTCATTAGGCGCTCATCTCAATCAAACATACACTTTATGGCTGCTACCCTTACATTATGTTCCATGTTTATGTATTGCATTAACATCCTGGATTTCTTGTTTCCACAGTCTTAAATATAATTCTTTCATCTGGACTTCTGTGAGAAAAGTCAGAATAAATGTGAATTTAGCTTTTATTTGATGTTTTCCGTGATTTCAAAATCTCACATAGTACATCACGCGGATGGCTACATATAGAGTAAACGCAGGAGAGAAAAAATATTCTGAATCAAGTTTCCTATATCTTTAATTTGTACATAGGTTTGTGATGTTGTGCTCTGACCTCTGTATCAAGAGCCCAGGTATTCAGGTCAACACCAGCTGATAACAAACAAAATATTTCATTAACTTACACTTGAAATGTGTAGAAAACACATTTCCAGTAATTCAGGCTAGTAGTGGTATTAGTGGTTTATTTTTTGACAGGGGATTACAATGATCTTTGCCCTACAGCTAGTGGGTCCCTTTGACTCAAGGATGTTTTAGTTAGATGTTTGTCAAAAGTCTAAGAATGATTTTCCTTTTTTTCAAATTCTGAAGAAATACCATGCATCAAAGCCAGTGTGTGTCTGTCGAGAGCGACGTACCGGGTGAAGGCACAGCCAATGCGCAGATCCAGCTCCTGACGTGCATCCACTGACAGGGCTTCATTGCGATTGGGCTCTCCCAGGCGATTCATTGCATTCCAGATGTCAGTGTCAGTAATGGAGCTGAACTTGGCACGGTAAACACTCTGCTCCCTGATATTCCCCTTGTTCATCACTGGCTGGATGGCATCCAGTACCTGGAAGGATTTAGAAGTATTGACTGAGCAGCAGCTAAATATAAATAACTGTTTCAGGGACAGTAATCACTTTCCATATCAATGTCATCATCAGGGTAACCTTACATTTAATTAAAACACAGCTGCACTGCTCTCTGCGAGTGGAAAGGTGTAAGACTCTAAAGAGTTTGATCAGCTGGGTATCACAAATACAGTGGTCCCTCGTTTATCGCGGGGGATACGTTCTAAAAATAACCTGCAATAGACGAAATCCGCGAAGTAATCAGCTTTATTTTTTACAATTATTATACATGTTTTAAGGCCGTAAAACCCCTAACCACACACTTTTATACACTTTTCTCAGACAGGCATTAACATTTTCTCACATTTCTCTCTTATTTAAACACTCTCAAAGTTCAAACTTTCGCAGATTTAACAAAAATAAGTACAATAATGTATTAGTAAATGAAACCGTATTTCACAGTTCCTCTGACGGTGCCGCTCCGCTGTAACGGCTTTTTCCTCTGAAGGCCTTGGTGCAGGTGTTTTTTTCCGAGTGCAGAACATACAATGCATTTTGTACAGTACTCCCTTAGCTAATCAGGACGCCGAACACAATGCGCGTTCATACTGTACAGTACGCTGTAAAAAAAACCCTGCAAAATTATAAAAAAATCTGCGAAACAGCGAGGCCGTGAAAAGTGAACCGTGTTATAGTGAGGGACAACTGTATAACAGAGAGAACACCTGACCACAGACAGCTGCTGCAGTGTTGGCTGCGGCCAGGTGTGCTCTGTTATATTTGTGATACCAACTGTGATGCGGCACTGTAGTGCAACAGTACTTTACTGCTGCAAAGGATGTAGAAAATGTATTCTAGATTATTAGACGGACTGCAAAGTAGGGCTGCACGATATGGCCTGTAACCAATATCTCGATATTTTTAAGCTATATCGCGATACACGATATATATCTCGATATTTTTGTTGTTGTTGTTTTGTACTCTTTTTATAGCATTTTAACACTTGTCATATTTTTTAATGAATTCTTAATGCATTTCATAATGTAAATATGAGCTTTAAAGTAGTGGTAATGCATTTCATAATGTAAATATGAGCTTTAAAGTAGTGGAGGATCATACTTGGCTTATGAGACACTGTTTTAAATCAAATTTTAACCATTCTTCATATTTTATAAATAAACCTTTAATAAATTTAACACCCACGTCTTATTTTGAAAACCGGAAGTGTCCACACGCTGCAGTAAGCTAGCGCTGACTTTCCCAGTTTTCTCAAAGTTTTTGCCATAAAGTCGGCAATAAGGGCGCACTTGAAAATATTGGAGCAGCTGACGTGACCACGCGAAAACGAGAGACGGCTGGCGTGACCGCAGTTGCTTTTCTTCGGAACCAAGTCGTCCGTCTCCATCTTCAATGAACTCGCTCGGGCTCTTCACTTCTCTCCTCACCTGATACAAAAAGTACGCATGTGCGCAGGGGATTTTTCTGGGTGGGCGGGGCAGTGTGCTGTGTGCTGTGAGGAGCACCAGGAGTGACACAGGTAAAACTCTGAGAATTAAATGCAGACGGCTTAAAACATTTACGTGACAAGTACTCGATGGTCGCGATATAGTCATTTCATACATCTCACGTAGAACAAGCCGCGATAAATCGAGTATATTCGATATATCGCCCACCCCTACTGCAAAGGGTAAACATATTTCCTTCTTTGTAGACTAATGACAAACTGGCAAACACCTTATACTGTATTGAATATGGCCAGTTAGGGATATAGAGTGGTTGTGTCTCTATTCTGAGGGCATACGAACCAGAGAGGAGAGTCTCTTGAGAACTGAGGTGGCATCATGTCATGACAAGTGTATTAATAAATACTCCATTCTCCTTGGCCAAGCTTTAATAAACCTTTCAGCATAAGACATCTTTGACATTCTCCTCAACAAACTTCATTTCAGCTCTATGGAGCATGTCAGCCTCTCACTAGCCAGTGCTCTCACTAGTTGTTTTCAACTTGAACAAAATGATTTATTATTAAAGACCTTTCACACCGGTGTGCTGATTAGACCTGCTCAGGAAAATGTTGTGCAAAGCTCTGCCAGGATTGAAGTCACCAATGAGAATGACAGAAGAATAATAGGTTGTAATGAATTACCTCAAAACAGATGTTCTCGCCTTCTTTATCGCAGTCCAACCATAAAACCACATAGTCACACCCTCTGGCTTCAACCTGAGAAGCACCAAAGATACAAGGCATGACACACTGACCTTCAGCTGACTGTACAGATCGCAGTAACCATCAGTGTCTTGTGAAAAACAATTACTGTGCCGACCTCTAAAACCTACCTGGAGGAACTTGACCATGTTGAGTTTGGGGTTGGCCTCCTTCTTTTCTGTGGGAGCTTTGCTAAATAGTTCTGCAGGGTCCACCTTATCCCAGTTGTTGTATTTCCCTTGAAAAAGAATAGTTTTAGTAAGAAATTAAGATAAATCATAGTCAAGAGTTTGAACACTGTAGGTGAAACCCACATCAAGCCAAATCTAGGTGTAAAAGGTGTTTTGTAGTTATATAAAGCCAGACATAATCAAACATCCAATTAAGAGGTTTAAGAAAGGAAAGAAAATCACAATTAAGGATTTTTTTTCCTAAACTCTGTTTATCCAGTGAGTAAGACAAAACTTCACAGCTGTGTGTTACACTTCCTCACTGTAATCTGTAAACTGCATTGTTAATGTATTACCCTCAGTTAAAGTTCTTACCATATTATGACATGAATGCAGACTGCACATTGAGGAAACAGAACGCTCATTTTAGATTGCTACATTCTTCTGCAGCTCTTCATCCAACCAATTCACAACTGTAAACTATCAGTAAAATGTCAAAACCTATTCAAGTGATATTTTATGGTAATGTTAGCTAATTAGGAAAAGAATTGTCAACACTTCTGGTTTCACAGTAAAGGTCTACCAGCATTCAAGTCTGTGTCTTTCTTTGCACCTGTAACCAGACGTAGACTAGAGTACATTGGTGCATCACTCACTCATCAGGTGAGAAATGAAACCACCAGAAGTCAGCAAAGAATTTGAAGTTGCTATTTAATGCATCAAAATTCAAACAGAAAACTTTATGTGGCTGGTCAGTTATGCCAGGAGCCTAGAACAATCAGACAAATCATATGTCTGGATAAAAATCTACACAAATCAAAAGGGTGTGGAAGTTTATGCCGTTTTATACTTTACTACACTGACTGAGCTAAAAACAGTAGGTCTTACACACTGTATTTCAGTCCAATGAACTGTTTTGTAAGAAATACAAACAGAATGTCTTTATTGTATTCCAGACAGCATATATTTATTCAAACTGTTATGCGAGTTATACATTATGATTTTTTCTTCCTCCACATGTGAGGTACATGTCTACATTTTTAGCATTGCAAGGAAATGCCTTGAATTAAAGTAAAGGGGTTACCCTGGAATAATATGAATGATACCCACCGATGAAATCCAGACTCATCACATGTCCACAAACAGATGTCATCTTAAAGCGTACAGTTTGACCCTGGAAGCTGCCGTTGTACTCATGCACTGCGCATGCTCCATTGAGCCCTTTGCGACTTGTACAACTTCCTGAAGGCCAAAGAGAACAGATAAGGTACATTTAAAAAGGTTTAGGATGTATGACCACTGACCAAAAGGGCATTCAAAACATTTCAATACCAATGGTTGTACTGAAGTATGAACATGAATACAATGGCTTAAACATCAGAAATCAATAGCAGGCAAATCATAATGTTCGATTCCTATAAAAGGATCAAAGTGATTCTACTAACATGGTGTATATATAGTTATATATAGTGTTACTTTGGTATTGACCTTTTCATCAAAGAAAATATTTCTGTGTGTGAATCAGGGTCAAATAGTGCTGCACCATTCAAGTGTGTCCTATTTGTTTTTCAGCATTCTGATCTATAGATCATGTTACACATACACGGCTTTGGCACCCCCACAGTGATAATGCTTCCTAGGTATGGGAAGTTATGTGTGTTTTCCATAATCTGCTCATTTATTCTTATATTTATATTCTATTTGCTGTAATGTTTGATGTTAATGGACCTGACTTTAATTTTGTTGATCACAGGTCCCTCTCTTGTTGCCTATAGGACTCATAGGAGTCTCAATGAGTTTTCCTGCAAATGGTGATGTTTATATGAGAGGTGGGATAGTGTCCATCGAATTCCCTTTGTTCTATTGTTCTCTGTATGACCTGGTCTGTGGTCAGGCTGAATAATACTGTTTACACGGCAGACTCCAGATTCTACTCTGTTTGTTTGCCCCTACAGCGCAAGAAAAGCTGTTGTAAAGCGGTGCGCCAGAACAATGACGGCTGCTATGGACAAGATGGACACTTCCAAGGCTGTTCATAGATGGCATGTTTTCTCAATATCACTGGTCACTGTGGTCTGTTTTTATCTCATTCCACTCCACAAACCCTGAAAAGCTGGCACTTTAGCATGGCTGTGCATCAGTGTCTACTGAAAAGGTCAAATCCAAGGTTAAATTTAGGCATATGTGTTGGACTGAAGGTGGAAATGGTATACATGAGTTGACATTCTGTCCGGTATCGGGTAATGTTTAGTCAGTAAGCAGAGGAAAACCTGGCAGACCATGAAAAAAGATATTTTGTCAAACCTTCTTTCTTCTGCTATTCACTATTGTGTGCTCCCAGTGTGGGATCAATAAAGTCTATCTTATCTTTCTTATTTTTTTGTTATGCACCACTGTTATGACTGATACTCTTCCATTTTGTATATGTGTTACGTACAGATGTCTTGTTAGTTTTTTATGCTGATCACACAGTGAGTGGTATCTTTTTATCATTTGCAGAATAAATAAATAATGCCAGCTTTATTTTCTCTAATATTTACCTCTACAGAATAAAGTTTCATCTGACTGAAATGCAAACTGTCTGAATGTTTTACTTTACATAAGTAAAACATTCAGGAAATTGCAGTTTTACCAAATGTATTGACCAACATTTTGATTCTATTTAAATGTGATTTTTATGTCAAAGTTCTGAAACTAGAGTGGGGGTGAGGACTCATGGCGAGTCAGAGCATGAGACCAGAATGTCCCTTTTCCGGTAAGTGCGGGGGTAATGAGGTTCCTTCCCTAGTTACCTAGACTCAGTGGTACATGCTGACGTCCACTTTGAATAAAATCATTCTCTCAAGGCTAAATGCTAATGACAGGAAGCTCAGACATAAACTATTCCAGAGTGACCACATATGTCCTCCTCCACCCCACTCCTACCCACATACTCACACACACATAAAAAAGGCTTATAAATAGAGGCATGTCCAGATACAGGTCACAGATCAAATCAAGGAACACCGTGAAGACCAAAGGAAAAAAAACAGCAGAGCACACATCAACACAGACGAAATCAGAAGTCTCCTGCTATCTCCTGTCATAAACATCAGCCATGGAACAGCTCCAGGTAAGAAACCGGCCTTTATGTTGATGGTGATGATAGTGTTTTGGGTCATACTCAGCTGGCCTCTAGAGGAGACTCAAATGATTTTAGGACACACTATATGCACTTTGAAACAGTTAATGGTAGCTGTAATCATTCTGTTTATACTGGCTGTGAAATCTAACAAACGGAAGACAAATTCCACAGTACTCATCTGAGCAAAACTGCACTGCTCTTTTTTATAGTATTGGATGAAATTCAATATTGATCTGAGGAGGGTGTTCGATTAAAGGTCAGAGGGTACAGTCGAACAGTCAAAAGAATTTGCTCCTAAGTCCTTTCCTAACCAATTTTCCTTGACTTTGATGGAAAACGTCATCAGGTCAAGGAAAGATGTGAAGGAGAGGTCATAAGGAGTTAGGAGAAGACGACCGTGGTGTTCAGAGAATCCTGACTGCACTAGACTACATCATCATGCAACAGTGAATGTTACTGACGTGATCTGTGGTAAAACTACAAAGTCCAGAAGATGGACTACAAAATGTGCATCTGAGATAGCCTACTTAGTGGAAAACCTGGTATAAAATCTGTTTTCATCATCAATGACAGAATTCAAATAATAAATGAATATTGTCCACCTGTCACAGAGTCAGATGAAGTGTTTGTTATGGTGTCTGGTATGGTCACTCACCCTCTTGTCCACTCATATAGAAACAAAGCAGCGATGGTCGGGCCCTCGCATATGCGCGCACGTCGAAATGTGCGCACGTTGAAATGTGCGCATGTGGAAATGGCCACACCGTTTCCCAAAATTCATCATTTTGATAACTGTTACTCAGGACGTCTATGTGAACACACCTACCAAGTTTGAAGGGACTTGGATGAAATCCCTAGGAGGAGTTCGTTCAAACATGACCCCTTGTCAACCAGGCCGAAACACCGGAAATGGCGATATTCATTATTAAATATCTCGCTTCCTGTTCATTGTGGCTTATTGCTCCAAGAGAGTTTTTTGTAGGTCCTGGCATGTTCTACAATTCGGCTGAGTTTCGTGACTCTGTGGCCAAAACTGTGGCGGGGCTGTTCCACTAAAAATTCAAGGGGGCGCTATAGAGCGCTTTTGCGCCGGCCCCTTATCAATTATGCAGCAGAATTGTGCATAATATTGGTCTTAACAACCCCAACAAAAGACAAAAAAGCAAAAATGTAATTTTGTTAATTACAGCGCCTCCTAGTGGACAAATGACACCAAATTGTATTGGCACACTTTGGGGCGGGTCTCGATGCCCGTGACCGAATTTGGTCTTCGGAGGTCAAAGTGTTGCCGAGATATGAGCAAACGGACTAGGGACAGCGCCTCGAAGCATGACATCAAATTTGGTTCCGTTTCGCCAAAGCGTTCCTGAGATATGAGCCCACATCGAAATCGGTGCCTTCGCCACTGATTTTTTCTTTCAAACAGCCCCGCCCACAGTTTTGGACAATAGATTTTTTTTGTAGGTCCTGCCATGTTGTACACAGTGGCTGAGTTTCATAATTCTGTGTCCAAAACTGTGGCAGGGCTGTCCCAAAGAATAATTCAAGGGGGCGCTATAGAGCGCTTTTGCTCCGTCCCCTCATTAATTATGCAGCCGAATTGTGCATAATACTGCTGTTAACAATCACAACAAGTTTCAGACAGCTCTGACAAAGTATATAATAGCCGCACACTTTTGGCGGAAAATCAGCCCAAAAGTCAATGGAGTCTTGTTTTTTTTGTGAAAAAATCGGCAGCGTCGACTTTGACGCAGGGTCACGGCCACGCCCTCTGATAAAAAGTTGTGATTTTGATAACTTTTCATTGTCGAGGCCTTGAGAACACACACACCAAGTTTCAAGCACATCGGATGAAATCCCTAGGAGGAGTTCGTTCAAATGCGACCCCTGGAAATGAGGCAAAAAAGCCGAAAAGTCCAAATTTGGCAAAAATTGGACGCCGTACGGTTCACTGTAGGCCGGGGCACCAAGAGACTTTTTTGTGCGTCTCGGCATGTTACATACTTCCACCAAGTTTCGTGCACGTGGGCGAAACCGTGGGGAGGGGCACCTCCAAAAACCTACACGTAGGTGGCGCTGTGGAGGCATATGCGTACGTCCATGTGTGAGACCCCCAAAATACGTAATTTTACGCCTGACACTGGGGGGGTAGGCAAATTTTCGTGAGTTTTCGAGGGGATATGGGCCGTCTAAAATGCGATTTACTTATTGACGGAAGAAGAAAGAAAATAAAAATGTACAAAAAAAATAAATAAACATTCGAAATTCAATAGGGCCTCGCACCGCATGCTCGGGCCCTAATAATCAAAAAATCTAAAGAAGATAATAAAGGAAGCATTGAAGCTCCTTTCCTTAACAGTTCAAGAATTCAAACAGCTCTTATGGTGGCAGCTACGTTCAATTCAATTCAGTTTTAGTTATATAGCGCTATATCATGTTAATACTTCCGGGTCATTTCACTCAGTTAGGAACCTTCCTAAGCAAAATTGACTACTCGACTGCACCCAGGGAATCCCCAGAGTGATTACAATTCATCTTTGAAGATCACGTATGGCTGGTAGTCCAATCGTTTTGTTTTGTTTTTTCCACAGAACCCCTAAGTTATATCTAATATGTTGTGCACCCAGTTATTATCATCATGCACACAAGATACATAAAACAACATTCTATTTTTTATAGAATTATTATTCACTTTTATATGCCTCTGTATACAAAGTCAGACCGTATATATATTTCAGTAGTAGTCATAACACGATAAGTAAAACAGTGTTTCTGATAATTACTTTGAGGAATATAAATATGTTTCCTTCAGAAGTTAAAAAAAAAGATGGCAAGGATGTTAAAATATACTACAGTGTAAACTAACCATTCAAAACTATGATTTAAACTCCACACAGCAAAATGAGCAGTGTTCATTTAAAGAGGGTATAATTAACTGTCTCATCATGTCAACACACATAATGGTGGACATCTTTGTGAGAGGACATCTCCAGGTAACTGACGCAGAGAAATCTGCCCACATATTCTAATTAATCTCTGTCCAGCTGCTGCGAGTCTTTCTGCTGTGTCTGCTGGCGCTCCACCAGTGTCTGACAATACCACTGAGCAGCCAGTGTGTGGATGAATCCTTCTGTACATACAGCCTGCAGGACTACTACAGTCAGCTGGTCAACCTGCCCAGTCGCATCAACGAGCGCAGCATTGCAACCTGGAACTACGTGTGAGTATGCACCTGTCCTATCACTTCGTCACTGAGCTGCAAAACAAATTTCACCCCAACCGAGCAGAGTAAGACTGAAAGGATTAGTCAATGTATTCATTTTGTTGATTACAGATATTTGAAAAATGAAGGTTCCAGCCAAATTTTGGATTTTTTATTTAGAAATGTGACATTTATAGACGTCACCTTCAGAACTAGGAACCTACAATAACTGTTTTTACAGTTCTTGGAAATTGGGTGAATATTCTGTTATGTTTCAGGCAGAGAAAGGCAGGAGATTTTTCACTGTTCTCTGGCATTTATAGACCAACCAATTAAGTTGAACAATTGCAAAAATACCAACAGATAAAGTGAAAGTAACTATTAGTGGGTGCCCTATGTTTGATTCAACTGTGGACAGTGTAGAGAAACAACATTTTGCAGTAGCAAGAGTTGATTAAAGGGAGCAAAAGAAACATAATATAAATGAGGACAAAGCTTCAGGTTAATGTATAAATTGAGGCTGCAGCTAATGATTTGATTTCAACAACAATGAATCTGTTAATTATTTTCTGAAAGACTCAATTTATTATTTGGTCTTTAAAATGCCAGTCGTAATTTCTTACAACTAAAGATGGTGTCAAAGATATTCAATTAGATATCACAGAAGAAAATTTAAAAAAAGCTCATTTCTACATTTGCAAGGCTGGAAGCAGGGAATTCTTTGGAATGGTTGTTTACATGACATTATTTTAATTTGAATGATTCTGTTGATTGGTCAATGGATTAAACCACAAATTGTTTCTACTCTATAAATGATGTCAGAAGTCATGAATATAAGCATTCATATTAAACTCTACATCAGTAAATTTTTTTTTTCATGTGATTTGCCATATATTTGTCATGTGATATATATTGATATTAGATATTTTATATTAAATTGTTTTTATTATTGATTAATCTCTGACCCAATGTGACATACCAACCAAACAAACAGTCTTTAACATATAGCACACACAGTGATGTGTATAAGTGAGGTGAGATCTGAAGGGAACGCTCTGTATGACTGACCACAGAATATGCATGATAGACCAGTTAGCTTAAACATCCAATGTGTGGGGTTTAGCGCCATCTAGTGGTGAAGTTGCAGATTACAACAAACTGAAAAAACACTTGCCTCACTCTCCTGTTCCAAGTTTGTAGGAGAACATACAGTGACCGCAAAACTCAAGTAAACATGAAATGCCCTATTTAGAGTCAGTGCATAGTTTGCCAATCACAGGCTACTGTAGAAACATGATAAGATAGAGGCGGACCCTGCCGAAAAGAACCTGTGCTGTCTATAGTAGTGATGCAATGACTATAGATTTTTATAGTATGATTATAGGCTGAGGAAAATCTGGTTTTATGAGTACAATGCATTCATTTTTTTCACAACACTACAGATGTATAAAATTACAGGAACATTTTTTTCTTTTGCAGTTTTAGTCAAATTAAAAAAAGGGAATTGAGAACATTATGCAGGTGTTATGTCCTTGAGGGGATTCCATGCTTTTGCAGCATTTTGTTACATTTATAAACAGCACAATGCTCCTTTTCCTATCTACGTTGCTGCCGCTGTATACGTTGCACTGAAAGATCAACTCTTAACTTAGAAACAGTTGGTTTAATTTAACCTTTACAGCCAACCTTTAATCACCACATTCCTAGTCTGCAGTTCTGTTAATGGTTCATTCTATTACTATTCTCAGGTGATTATACGCTAATGAAAACAGAAGTTATGAATATTATATTTCATTTTTGCCAATAGATTCCACAAACTTTTATACACTGGACCTTTAATAAAGAATAAAAGATTTCCAGGACAGTTAAATGGTAAATGGACTTATTTAGAACCTTTCTAGTCTTCCAACCATCGCTTTGAGTGGTCAGAAGACTAGAAATGCGCTATATAAGTATAGTCCATTTACCATATCTCATTCAACTATTCACACACATTCACACAATGATGGCATTAGCTGCCATGCAAGGTGCCAACTGCTCATCAGTTTTTAGGAGCTATCCATTCATAAGCTTTCACACACTGATGGCTCAGTCTCTGGAAGCAATTTGAGATTCAGCTGCCCAAGGACACTTGCAGACTGGAGGGGATCGAACCGCACAACCCGCTCTACCTCCTGAGCCACTGCCGCTCAGTTCTACAGTTATACATTAACTGCTTGCCTGTTACATTTAACTAGCTGAACTGCATGTCTGAGTGAAAACCTGTCCTCTTATCTCTCACAAGGGAGAATATCGACTTGAACAGAGTGCCTCAGGTCATCCATGAGGCCAGCTGCCACACCAGCCATTCCTGCAGAGGACTCGACAATGCTTTTGGTCTAGAGACCATCCCTGTGTCTCTGAGGATGCCCGTCCTCAAGAAAAACCCTAACTGCTTCCCCACAGCCAGCTACTCTCTGGAGTTTGAGCTCATCACCATAGCTTGTATATGTGCTATCTCCAGGCACAGCTGAACATGACTGACTTCTTTAATGTCAACTTAGGACCTTGTGAACATCAAGAATATGTGTTTGTACAGGTAAAGATGATGGTTTCTGAAAAATATCCATTTCACTCATTGTTATTGTTTTCAAGTAGACACTGAAAATGTCACAATTCATTACACGTCTCATAAAAACATGGCAAAGTAATAAATGAAGACATTTTACATGAACTGGTATCATTATTGTGTCCAGTGTGTCTCATGGATTAAAAAATTCTGCAAGCTACCATTAGTGGTATTAAATGTTCACAGAAACACGTCAGGGTAAAGAAGTAGAACTCAAACAGCAGTCTCACTCACTCAGTCCTCAAGTATTGCAATGAATGCTCCTCTCCAACACTACCAACAGCTGGACATGATAATCCACCCCCTGTACACCTCTGTACCGTGACTGTTCCCTTCTCTGTGATTCATCTAAATGACCGAACGGAAATGAATGCTCCCACAAAGCTAATGTTAACGATGCTGTCCGTGTTAGCCGGGCTGTGATGTATTAAAGTGGCATGTTACATTACATCATTCCATGGGTACACATAATGTACGCACCTTTAGACAGGATTTTGGCAATCGACTGAGCCAGCGATGGTTTCTCTGCCACCATTACAACACTTCTCATATTGAATGAAGTGCAGGGCGCGCTCAGCCACCTCGAGCACTATGCACCGGAAGCTTCCTGCTGTGGTCTTTCCTGTCAGTGAATGAACTACAGCCACTCCGCTGTACACAACACTGTTAGTTTTCTATGTTATGTTATGAACCACGAGAGCGGACATGACAGCACATGATTCCTTTCCGGTATCATAGTGTGACGCATTTCCGGTGTCTAGTCACAATGGCAAAGTACCCGTATGTAAAGAGGATTCAGGGATGCAGTCTGGAAATCGGCCAAAAGCAGCTCCTACCTCCAGAATAAGGGCCTATGCTTCACAGAGGACTTAACGCAGGAGGACAGAGAGAACAGACAAAAACTGTGGTCCCTCATAAAGAAAGCTCGAGATGAAGGGAAAACAGCCTACTTTGTAGGAGGTAGAGGTTATGTGAACGGTTCAGAAATTCTTCCTTGATCTGTCAAAGTTAAGATGCCAAGGTTTGAATAAGTGCCCTCTTCTCAGTTCTTAATTACTCAGGGTTGTCTATTTGTCAAAGGTAATGTTAATGATGGTAATGTTAATGATGATTTACCTACTTGTGTCATGTTCAATTTCATGTTAATGTTAAATGCACTTTTATACATAAAAATATATAATTTTATATAAAGAGGGAAGCTATTCCCATGTATGTGTAAAACTAATAGTAATTTACCTTCTCTAAACTACTAGGCTTAGTTATAAAGCTAATATGGTGCTGATCTTGGCAGCTTTATGTTACTTATCAAATCTATTCTGTAACATTTAACCGAGACATCCTTAAGTTTTTGGTTACATTTCTTCTATTATATATAGTTCTTCTTGGTTATTAATGTTATCATTTGTTTCACTAAACGCCAGGGGGTTACGCAGTAACATTAAGAGGAAAGCATTGTTTCTTTTCGCAAAACAGTTCAAATCAGACTTTTTTTTTCTTTCAAGAATCTCACTCTACTATGGACAATATAAACTTCTGGAGATCGCAATGGGGTAACACTATATGGCTCTCCCATGGAACAGAGGGTAGCCACTTTGAATGACAGATTTAAAGGAAATGTTTTGATGACAGAATGTGATCCATATGGTCATTTCATCTGCCAAGCTATTAAACATAATGAGTTAATCTACATTTTTTCCAATGTTTACAGTTACAATTCAAGAAAAGAAAATGAAACTCTGATGCTGGCTATTGATCACATTCTTTCAAGCTGGCTGTCTACATTCCCAAATGCATTTTTAATGTTAGGTGGGGATTTCAGCAATATTTTGGATGGCTCTTTAGACAAAATACCACCTTCTCAACAATATAGAGCTGACCAATGTCTAACTGATTTCAAAGAAAGTTTTAATCTAGTTGATATATGGAGAGAGAAGTACCCTAATAGTAAACTTTACACCTGGAGTAATACGTCTGGCTCTAGACAGTCTCGTCTAGACTACTGGCTGATTTCTGACAGTTTAGACAAGAATAATATTGATGTTCGCATCTGCCCAACGCCTTTAACTGACCATAAAGCTATATGCATCTCTATTAACGTCTCTACTGGTTCAACGCCTGTCACTCGTTTTAGTTACTGGAAACTTAACCGTTCTATTTTACAAAATGTTGAAATAAAAAAAAAAAGGGTTAGGGATATGATCTCTTTTTTCTGGTCCAAAGCAAACAATAAAAACTCCTATGGGACTAATTGGGAACTCCTTAAATATGAGATAGGAAATTTTTAAAGAAAGAGTGGTGCTCAAGCTGTCAAAGCGAGGAAAGCAGAAGAATTGAAGATTGTCTCAGGCACAACTAACTTATCCAGCAAGGACCCTGACTCCTTAACAGAGAAAGAAAAAGAAGAACTAGCCTCCTTGCAAATCAAACTCGACGAATCTTATCGCAAAAAAGCTATGGGTGCCTTTATCAGGTCTCACTCTGAATGGTTAGAAGAAGTTGAACAAAACACTCATTACTTCTTTAATCTTGAAAAACATCACTCCACCAACAATAACATTGGCAAGTTAAATATTAATGGAGCTGTTACTGAAGACTATCGTAAAATAGCGGACTTTTGTTCTAATTTTTATAAAGATCTGTATAGTTCAAAATTTTGCCAATCTGCAACTGATAATTTTTTTAATTCCCTATCGGTTAAAATAATTTGTGAAGCAGATAAAGAATCTTGTGACAGGTCTATATCTCCTCAAGAAGTACAGCAAGCCATAAACCAACTCAAAAACAAAAAATCCCTAGGGTCTGATGGACTAAAAGCTGAATTTTATAAATCTTTTATTACTGAACTGGCGCCCTTTTTACATAAAGTCTTTATTGAATCTATAAATAACAAATGTCTCCCTACCACTTTGACCCAAGGAATTACTGTCTTAATTCCAAAACCGAAAAAGGACAATCTACTTTTAGACAATTGGCGGCCGATCTGCCTGCTAAATAACAATTACAAAATATTAGCTCACTTATTGGCATCAAGATTAAGATTAGTACTAGGCTCTATTATAGAGGAAACACAATCAGGCTTTATGTACAAGAGGCATATTGCAAATAATGTCAGGCTAGTCCTAGACATTTTGGATTATCCAGAAATGGTGGAGGATGATGGGTTTATTTTGTTTCTGGATTTCTACAAAGCCTTTGATACCGTTGAACATCCATTCATTTTACAATCCCTTAAGAAGTTTGGCTTTGGCAACTATTTTTTCTCTGCTATTAAAAGTCTATATCACAAAAGTAATAGCTCAATTAAACTAATGGGTGGCATCTCTCCTAGATTTGATGTCTCTAGAGGTATTAGACAAGGGTGCCCTGTTTCACCGTAACTGTTATTACTTGTGGCTCAGCTAATGGCTGATCACATCAAATCAAGTAAGGTAAATGGCATTAATGTTGCAGACAGAGAACTAACTATTACTCAACTGGCAGATGACACCACTCTCTTTCTTAAGGATGAAAATCAAGTCGCTGTTGCAATAAATACCATATCAGAGTTCTGCAAGGCCTCTGGCTTAAGTCTGAACGTCAATAAATGTGAAATTATTTCTATTAAGGATTGTTCTAAATCATCCATCTATGGAATTCTAATTAAAGATGAAGATGTTTACTTAGGTATCAAAATTACCAAGGACCAACAAAAAATTACTTCTATAAACTTTAATCCTATCATACAAGGAACTCAAAATAAATTGAACCAGTGGCTTTTGCGGGATCTCTCTCAGAGGTAGAGTTTTACTCACTAAGGCAGAAGGAATATCACGCTTAACATATGCATCTCTATCTCTGTTTCTAGATAATAAATTTATTACTCAGATTGACAAGCTGCTTCTCAACTTCGTGTGGAAAAATAAGACACACCATGTGAAGAAATCTGTGTTAATGAATGACTATGAAAATGGTGGGCTTAATTATCTAGATTGACGCACCGTTAACAACACTTGCTGAAACAATTTTTAAGAACCCTAACGCTATTTGGAATGTTATTCCCTCCCATATCCTGTCAAAGCTGGGTGGATTAAACTTTTTTAAGCTGTAACTATAATATTGAAAAAAATTCCGATAAAAATGTCAGCCTTCCACCGGCAGGCCTTCCTCTCATGGTCCCTTATTTTCAAGCATAATTTTTCACCTCATAACTATTATATATGGAACAACAAGGACATATTGTTCAAACACAAATCCCTTTTTATTGAGAATTGGTGTAATAATAACATAGTACATGTAGCTCAATTATTCAACAGTTTTTGGAGCAATCCCATCTGGTGTTTGCATGTTATTTAGATCTCAACCTAGAGTGGAAACCCAATGTCCCTGCTGTCCTTGTTAGACACCCCTGTAGGGAAAGCTTGTTTGTCTGGTAACCATGGTAATAACAACAAATTAATTAGATTCCTGTTCAAAAGGGATGTCACTACAGTCCCATACATGGTCTCATACTGGAATAAATTCATGGAATGCACTGACTGGAGGAAGATCTGGCTTTTACCCAACCGATATATGTTAACTAATAAAGTGAGAGAAGTTTCTTTAAAATAATTCATAGATGTTATCCATCCAGTCATCATATTGTTATAAGATTCAAAAAAGATATTGATGTGAAATGCACTTTCTGTTCTGAACATATTGAAACAGTTGCTTATTTATTTTGGCACTGCCCCTTTGTCCAAAGTCTGGAGTCTGATATCTGTAACTTTATTGCTAAAAATGTTGAATTATAATAATGATTTTAAGTTGTTTTGGAGGGATGTACTATTTGGGCTCTTTGACTTGAACAAAAATAGAGTAAGATTAAATGAAACATTTATTATCAATCTCATCATACTTGTCATGAGAATTTTTAGAAGAACCTTTGAATAAAGGAACTGGATTCAAAGTATCAAAGTTTAAGTTGAATTTTATATCTTGTACAAGAAGGAGCGTTTAACAGTGCAACACACAAGAGGGTTACAGAGAAAAAGGCTCCCTGTGGAGCTCTGTCAGGTAGTTTTTATACATTTATCAAAATGGGCTGTCTCGAAACTCTTCCCACTATCGATTTCCTTTTTGGTTTTCCCCTTGTAATGAACTATGCTTCTTGTCCAAATGACACTTCCTTTAGTCTGTTTCTCATGTCCTTGAACATTTTTAAAATTTCCTTTCCAGGCAGCTTTACAAACACATGCTAGTAGGGGAATACACAAATAAACAAAAAGACAAACACACATACACTCCCTTAAGAGTTTAAACACCTGCGCCCAGTACAATCCTAATTTTTATACATTTCACCCTGTTTGTACTATTTAAAAAAGGGTACAAAATATAATGATTACAAGAATTAAATTAATCAGTGTAGTAGTTGATTCAAATAATCATGAATGATGTGGGAGCGAAAAAACTGTCTGGCAGTTCTTTAACATTCTATTGTTTCATAATGTTACTTTCTAGACAGGAAAATCTCCCACACGGCCCTGCTGCCCCGGCGGCCAATACTTTGTGTTAGTAACGGTTACATCACTCAGTATGCTTAATTACTATTAAAAGGTAAAAGTATGAATGTAAGGAATATTAATTCTGATAAACAGCAAATGTATACGTACATTTATGAATCTAATAAAGAAAAATAAACTGGCATCGACTCATCGGACCCTTTGCCTGCCTACGGGTGCTGTCCCTAAGCGAGGAAAAGAAAAAAAACCTTTAAATGATACAATTGCCATCATTCTTTTTTCTTAAGCATCCTTAGATCAGAGACTAAACCAGTGTGTCAACCGGACCCTCTGCCCGGAAGTGTTTTTCTCGGCTAGAAGGAGAAAAAAAACATACTGAGGGCCACAACATGAAGCTATTTTATTGTTGAATTATCAGTGACACTTTGGCGTGTTTGTGCTGAGAACGTTGATGATATATTAAAAGAATCTTTACAACACGAGAAAAACACTCCGGGCAGAGGGTCCTCGGTTGTCCAATCAGATTGTAGCTCGCAAATCGTCATGGACGAGCATTCTGGGTGTAGTGTAGGCCTTTCCGCTATCCAAAACATAGGAATAAAGTTTATTTCTCAGTGTTGTGGAGAAATTGCGAGTCAAAGGTCATGGTGAGGTCAGGAGGAAGAAAGTGTTCAGAGTCTCTGTTGTCTTATGCTGTATTATTTATTGACGCTTGGCCAAGGAGAACTAGAGACACTCTCAAGTACACCTGAAGTGCTTAGTCGGTCTCGCCATTCTGACGAACTCGTGATGGTGGATATACTTAACCCAAAGATCACACCCCAAATACTATACGCCCCAGAATTAGTCAAAGAGAATGTCTTTACTCTTGGGGTGTTATTGTCAACATATTCTAGTCTGGGGCTACACGATGTCCGCTTACGCAGATTGGAACGGCAACAAAAGCTATCTATTATGACTAGGAAGGCAGCAACAGGTCTCTTCGACCCTGGCCACCACAGTGTTGAGATATGTGGCACCTGTAAAGACAAACAATTATATATGCCGAGGACCACAAGGCTTACACGTGGCCCTCCCACTAACACTAAGGACAGAAAATTCCATAACCATCCCCTCCTTATTGATCATAAGTCAATATACTACCGAATAATAATAATTACCAATTTAGAGACCACCGGGGTACAGTCCAGAATGGATTGACACAAACAACATATAAAACCTTCAATCACACAGATATTCAAAGGCCATTCATAAATCAATCCTTCAAACAAAGCACGGTTTAGATTATTCAACAATCAGTGAGAAACTTTAAGAACCCCTCTTAGTACCCCATCATCCCATTCCATGATGTGTGAGTTCCCCTTTCGGTCAACAAGGGCCTTTGTAGTGAAGATCCCCTACCACACAAAAGGTGTTAAAGAAGGTCATCAGGGAGGTCACAGATCGAAATATGCCACTGGGAGAGGAGAAGATCAATTTAATTCACCTAGGATAAAACCCTAGCAATTAGAGGGGTTCCATAAAACAAGTTGATTTACATTTTAGAGCAAATTCTTCTCTCTTTTAATCAATCACAACAACATCGTTGAAATCAGACACTCAAATCTTCGACCATGTACATTATGTACAGTAGAGGGGCACCACCATGGGAGGTTCTAGCACATACGATGCATGTGGCATGGAATCCATTTTCGTAGAACTTTTCCATGCACATTCGATTCCATCAGTTGCATTTCATACTAACCAAATTGTAACTTTGAACTTTAAGGGCATGTATTACATACTGTGAAAACCATAATGAAAATAGATTTTAAAAACTGATTTTAAATGGCAATGTCAAATGATTAAAATCACATCTCTTAGAATACTAAACAACCAGTAAAGCCAGAATCATCACATAGAGTTAACCTAAAATGGAACCCAGAGATAACAGAAACATAGACCCATCCATTTACAGACCATAAGTCTCCTCTTCACATCATTTCACCAAGAGAAAAGATCATCAGGTCCAAGCCTCGAATCCTTTCCCAAAACCTTCAAAATGAGATACCTCTACCAACTGGATTGGAAACCTCGGGCGTATACACCACCTGGTGTGCTGGACACTGGCCTTGTTGTCTTCTTTACATTAGTTTAATCAATGAGATCATACAAGTGCAAGGAAAAGATAAGGATCCACCGACAAATAGAGTAGTCAAAATTTAACTAACCCTGATCCCCATGACACCAAGGTCCCAGAAAACGAAAAATCCCCAAAGTATTAACCCATGTTTATTATGTACTCTTTGTACCGAGCGCTGTCATGCGCCATGATCCATGACCTCGCAGTCGCGTCGGAGATGAGGCGCAACATTCCGTCCTCATAACTTTAAAGTTCTCCCCTGTGCTGCCAACAGGAGATCAGCGCCTACGATCTGCAAAGCTACAGTTTTATTTCTGATCTGAGTTCTGCGTAACATTGCTCTACTTGAGGCTTGAGATGTTCTAGGACTTTAGACAGAGTTCAAGATCAAGTCCTGTGTGAGTTTATTACATACCGTACCAAGGCAAAGAGGAGCTGGCTATCTTTTGAGATGTTGAGATTCTCTTTTTATATTTATGTAGGGCGGGTATATGAAGCAATCTCAGCGGATTTCACTTCCTGATAAGGGAATTAGGATGTCTAAATAGCAGACGCCATGAATGAAACAAACTCATAGGGCATGCAGGCATAAGCTTTATCTCCACAGAACTAGATACACTCTCAGGTAAGACGTACGTCTCAGAGTGACATTTTACTGTATTAAAACTGCTTTGTCCTAACACTATTCAGGTCGTCTCAACTCCTGAAAACACAAAAAGGAAACATTTTGCGACTATGGGTGAACACCGGGAGGCATAAGTTGAGCAATCACGTGTGGAGTTCGCTCCGTCGTTTGTGGCACTGTGCTAGTTACGTTCTGTATCTGAACGGCTTATGAATGTCCTACCAAACCGACACGGCTGCACAGAAATAAGGGCCTCCACCATTAAAGATGCATATATTGGTTGGGGAACACACACCTGATGCTCCATAGAGGTTTTGAACAGGTTGTTTGGCCAAACTACCTTTGAAACTCGATATTCAAAACCTAATTTCACATACATCATGTACATGAATAATGCGAAATAGGTAGTAGGTTAATAGATAGTTGTAATGAACCCGCTCGGTTAGGGGTTGGTACGTTGCTTAACGTGGTTTAGCAAGATAAAGGCAATTTCAGCATGACGTGAATACTTGAGAATCTCCATGGGTCGGGAATTGATAGCACTCATGTTCATCTTCAATCTCATGGGACAAATTATTGCCAATTGAAAACCATTTCCATAATCCGTTCTAGTAAATGGAAGTGGATGAGACCATTGGTGAGTGATGACGACAGTGCATTAATTTGTACCATGCCACAGTGTACTGAGGATTACGACACGAGCATTAAATCAACATTAGACTGAGGGCCGAATTAGTTTTTTGATGAGTTTTGAGAAACATTCACCAGGTACCCCCCATCACGCCTCTGTTGATTTAGGTTGGCTGCCATCAAGTGTTGTATTTATGGAAGACAAAAAAACCAGATAGAGGAAACCTATCACTTCATCCGCTGTTTTCCTCATCAGAGGGTTTCTACAGCTGTGGCGCTCCCTCCTGGGGAAATCTTGGTATTAACATTCCACAATTCCAATCGGGCATTTTCCAATTGCAGTGAGTGTGGGTGAACACACGTCAGAGGCAACATACATGTATGTGACTGGTTACCTTCATAATGGTTCACCAACTCGTCTTAATCAGAGCTTTATCATGTCGTTTTTTCCACGGACCATTTCCTTGGGAGTTGGGGGAGAAGGAAATCCAAGGGGGGTGAGCAAACATAACAATCATTCTCATCAAACATTTCAATTGGATATTTTCAAACACAACAGGCTTAACAGTTCGTTTAGTCGTAACGACACGGAAATACCATAATTTGTCAGTCTTTCAAGCACTTTTCCTTTAAGTTCTCTTTATAGCAACATCATCAACTTGTGTTTTTCTATTCACATCTCACTTGCTGCCAGCTTCGACAGGAACCTGTACAATTTCTCAGTTAGAGTTGAGCTCAGGGTTTCGCCTTTCAAGAAACACTCAGCATAAGAACGGCCCTCTTTTGTTGTGAGGGGTCAATGACCACCCGCTGTTTCGAGCAGGAAAGCCTCCTCGCTTTGCTTTCGGAGTCGGAGAGCCGTCCCGCTCCCCACGATCCAGAAAAGCCCCGATCCAGTCCTTGTCCAGCTGGACGTAGAGAAGACGAAAACGTAACCTCCAAGGTTACTCGCCATGGTCGGTCTTTGCAGCAGTTCTTTCGCCAGCGGTTTGGGGTGGCTGGAGCCACATCTGCATGTGTTGCGTTTAACCCTTTCTGCTCTGCCCTCGACTTTTAGGGCCAGTTTCCTAGTTGTCGCAACACTTGGTAGGGACCTTTCACCTGGGAGACAAAGACAGACCTACTTTCAGACCATTTGCATAATCAAAATTCTCCTTCCTTTAAAAGGATGAATTGGCTCTCAGGGCTTTTGGGCGCCTGTCAGCTACACTGAAATGCTATTTTCTCAAAAATTTCAGTAGTTTCTTTTACATATATCAGTCAATAACTTATCAGTCACAAAGAGTAGAAGCGATAAGAGAAAGTTAGAGTTATGTTTTGTGTGTTCAAGGGGGGACCTTTCCCTGTGGACATTGGTTATACCCATTAACACCTCATGAGTGGGATAGTTGTCCTGTTTGTGCGCTTGGTGCGCTAGGATTGAATAAAAACAAAATAGCAGCAATTAGGCCATCTTTGGCCTGTTGTCAGCACCTGTGTTTGGGTGCAACCGATCTTGAAGTTGCGTGCATTCTCTAACTTGCCAGACCTTGGGTGGGGTGGATATTGACATGGGAACACTTACGCACCACTTGAACCCTAAGATATAACTGACAGACTCCTGCGGTATCTTGAACAAAAGCCGGATCCATCTGCACTATCTATTCCCTGTGGACACTCCAAACCTAGGGAGTCACCTCGCTTTAGCGACTTACTATAACAACTGGTTTCGAGGCGTTTCTTCTTTCCTTGTCGGAAAGCCTCAACCCATTTTTGGAAGAATATCGATCTTCACAACTACAAATATTTGTAGCCTTGACACTTCCGCATATGTCAAAAGTCTATTTGCAAATTTACAAGGGACCTGTTGGAGGGTTTCAAGAGTCAGCTTGCATGTGCTATTCTTCTTTCTGGCATGTTGACACGTCTACAAAACGTCTATCAAGTGTTTGTGAGACTTTGTTATTGCCTGGTGGCAAAACCATGCGAACAACTCAATTTTATCACCCCTCTTCCTACATGTGTGGTCCAGTGCCAACGTGCCAAGACATGTTGAGGATGCTCTGGGCAAAACTGGTCGCCATCGGGTTGGAGCCACACAGCCAGATCCGAATTGCAACTCACCACCTTTACACAACCAAAGACTGCTTCCCTGTTCGCGTCAGATTGTGTTTGGCATTGTTCACGGAATCAATTTTAGCGGGACGTACTGGAGATTTATAACTGATTGACGGGTGTGTGGTTTGTGGGCGGTTTATTGATGGACCAATGGAGGAGGGAGGAAGTGCGGCTGTTGCGCTGCAGTATCACGCATTGCATTTCTCTGCAACAGTCATTTCCTTTAGTGTGGGCTGCCACATTTTCAATCGCCGGAGCTGTGACGGGCGCCAAACAAATAGCCTCTAATGATCATTTACCACGCGTGATGTTGTATGTGTCATGCTTACCAGCGGGGGACTGAGACAAAACCTCTCATTTTCCATTAAATTGTCACCAAAATCATGCGCGAGCGCCCGGAATGCTTGTTATCGCGAGTCACGTGTAGAGCTGTGCACTTTACCAAACAAAGCAAGATCGCAGGCTTCTCATACTACAAGGCATACAGTTCGCTGCTTGGGCTGAAGTTCCTAGAGAAGCAGAAGATTGCCTGCTTCAATGAATTCAGACACCATTTACACTGCCATCAACCAGCCCAAATGACGTTGTCAGATGGTTGCCTTTCTGCTAGCCGAACCATCCTGTATAAAAACCATATTCGAGCTTTGGTTTCTGTGTTTGCCAGCAGTCTGGTTCTCGGAGATGTGCAAACATTTCAATAAGGCGCGATTTACAGTCTGCTTCTCTTGCTACAATCATGGTTAGCCAGAGTAGCGGTGGATTTATTGGAGGTGAGCGCTTTTAAAGTTTATGGTGGGGGACCTTGAAAGAATTATGCTCCAACCTTGAGCGACGTGCTGTTGTCATTGTGTTGTGTGTGCAGATGTGTCAATCCAAATAAATGAATACTGCAGTGGTGGAACGCCACAACACAGTTCATGAGCGTGGCCAGTACCAATGGGAGAAGATTTGTCGCTATCAAATGGCAACAGCGGCCACTGCTCTTAGGACCAACCTTGCTACATACCGAGGGAACTACGGGGGAGGGGTTCAGTGAGAGGAGTAGAGTAGTACGCAACAGGGACAATAATGAGAATCCATTGTTTCTGTACCCGAAAATGCCAGTGGCGACGCCATCTCTCTCTGCCACATGTAGATGGAATAAGGCTATGATGTCAGGCCCCAAAACCCAACGTGGAGCAATTGGAGAGCATTTTCAGATCTTGAAGGCTTTGTGCATTTCCTCAGTCACTGTACCACGGGTGTGAGTGACTCTGCTTGCAGTGTGTTGTGGCGGCTCTCAAAAACAGAGTCCATAGTGCATATTCCAAAAATCCCGTGTCTGCAGTCAATTAGCATCCCAGACAAGAGCGCATTGTTTCTTGGTTGGGGGCGGGGCATGATGTAACTAGCAGTTTTCACCCTCTCCGGGACAAAAGGCGTTGTCAATCCTTCAGAACATGACCCAAATATGTCACCTTCTGCGACATAATAGAAATTTTGCATACTTGCCAGCGACGCTCTTTACCCATCGGACAGTTCTGTAGCAGCAAGATCGAGTTGTCTGTTTGGCCAGCTTTCTTTTGTGTTTAGGAGACTTTGAAGCTATTAGAGGTCATCAGCGTACTGCAAGAGGTGGGGAGCCACTGGAAGGGGGATCCCATCAGATCTCTTTTTACCGCCGTGCATACACGTGGGATCTCGACACAAAACCCTGCGCCACCTCGCCAAGTGTATTGCTTACCTTTGATGTAAATGCAAACAGATAACTGGCTATCTGGATGCACTGGTCTCGCGAAAACCTGCAGAAAATCAGATAACGACTGTGTCGTGCGTGGAGTTAGGTGCGTAAAAGAAGCTAAAATCGGAATTGGTGTCAGGCCACAATTTGAGCTGAAGGTACACTATATTATTAATCGCTTGCAGGGTCCTGCACGAACCGCCATTCCTCAGGCGATTGCTTTGGGAATGGTTAAATGGGAGTGTACATGGAACTGGTGGGTTTGAACTAGCACGTTTGATACCAGAGAGAGCTCTGAATAAACTTCAATTCTACTCCGCTCTGTGAGCAAATTTTATGTCTAATCATAGTTAGCTAGCATTAGGGCTGACAGTGTGGACTTTAGTGGCGAGCCGAATTACAAAACCACATTGATTTATGTTTTAGCACACAAAAAGGGGAACCTAGAAAAATTTCAGAAGGAGGTCCATGTCCATATCTGTTGTGGGAAGCGGCGGGGCGGGAGTAACAATGTAGGGACATCGGGTAATTGCATATGTTAATCTAAGGACAACATATACAGCTTTCATCCCTAACATATGTTTACGTTTGGTGTTGAGAGCTGTGGTTGTAAAAGCTTCTTTCCATGCCTGGCATGAGCCCCCCATTTATCCAAGGTGTTCAGCTCACAGCATGTTGTTGCTGTCTTCTGTTGACGGCTACAACGATATGTGGATAAATTTTTCAACATTAACAACCTCTGCTTGTTCACTAGAAGTGGTATGGTTCTGGCACATCCCTGCGTGACCAACAAACAAACATGTTCCCATTTCAACCCCTCTTGTTTATTTTTAAAAACGGGAAACCAATTGTTATACTGACTCAGAAGGGTAAATGCTGCATTCCAATGACAAGCAAAGAGGCTCATTGTAGACCTTCAATGTGAACATGTTGGAGAGATTTGGCGATTTTTGCATATCTGAAACAGTGAAACTGGGAAAGCATATTAAAACATATCAATTCCCCGCAATACAAACTGTCTTCCGTTACTCTGGCAAAAACTGAACAGCTAGAGCGGCTTTTTTTTTTTTCATCCGGGGCGGGTCAAAAACAATCCATCGCGGTGAAACTGGAATCGTAGCATCCGTTTACAAGCAGCTTCCCCTCCCCCATAGCTTAAGGGCTTTTATCAGGATTTATCATGCAAAGCATGGATCCACTTCCTCGCCTTTAACATTTAGTTATTTTAGTCCTCTGAGATAACGGTTCACGCAATGGGAAACCGCGAATAACCAAAACATGGTGAATAAAGTTGGAATTGGTAGGTTTGTGTGCATTACATGCTCTGCAGTTTTTACAGTAGAAATAGTTGCTTCCCTATCTACCAAAATTCAACGGTTGATATTTCCGTTACCTTGAACGGACATTATCGGGTTTCTGGCAGGAATTACTAGAACGTTGACTAGTTGCAGCTAAATGAACTGGTTTGTTCTTTCTGGAGGATTGTTATTCTGATCCCGCCCCCCATGGCCCCCCTTCTGATTGTAATCGTTGGCTGCGTGTAAGAAGCTTGTGTGGGTGGGGCTTGGAGAGCAGGAAATGACGTAGTCGCTTGTGGAGCGGCGTAGAGCCGGGAAATGATGTAGTGGCTTTTTGTGGTTCTGGTTATTGGATTATGCCGACGCGTACGGACCGCTCTTACTCTTTAGCCCAATGTCCCGCTGCACCGATTGTGACAATTTCCACGTTCGGATTATCCCTGTTTTTTTTTGTTCTGACACCTGCCTGTCTTCATTACACATCATGTTTTTGAGCTAGGGCAGTATTACCAGCAGAGAAGAAGAAAACATCATCTTCCTATGATTAGCCATTATGTTGTATAGTTGACTTCCAGCGTTGGGGGGTCTCCAGTCAAGGACTGATTAGTTTGTAAGCGGTGACCATCGGTTTAGATGTGCACAAAAAGGGCACGCGAGTGCTGCGCAATGTAAAAATAACATTGCGTGTCCGGCGCTGTTCGGGCAGCTTGCCTGCGTAGAGTTCTCCTCAACTTCATGTCCTCTTTTTTTCTAATTTCCACTGTTTTCATTCTATTTATTTCTCTCCTTTCAAACAAGTTAGTTTTAAGGAATTTGCAAACATGAGATGTAATCCATTCGTTTTTCTTGTTTGGCGGTTTTGGAGCACTTTTTTAGGACCGGCTCGGGGGGCCTGGCGAGCAGCGCTATGGCCCATTGTTCAACAGGGACCAGCTATGGGACTCCGACGCGAGGCGAAATGGAGACAAGGCAGAAAGGCATGAATGAGATTCCCAAGGAGCTAGGGAGGAATGAAGGAAGGGGAGGAAATACGGGAGGCTGGCCATAGTGGAGAAGCCGGTTTGCTGAGCGAGAGGAGAAGATACAGGACCCGTATCTCCCCCTCCATGTATGGGAAAGTGAGTGAGATCGCTGGGGCAACAAGATGAGGAGGCTACCGCACTCACCGGAGCGACGGTATGTTTCGTGAGGGCCTCGTGTGTGTGCTTCTCAGAGGACTTGGCTTAACAACACTTACCGACTCTGTGGTGAGTTTACCCGGCTTTCATTTGGGCGAGGGGACGGAGTTGTTGCGAGCGGCAAGAAGCCAAGAAGAAAGGAGGCTGGTTGCTTGTTGGTCCTGCTTTTCGCTTGCTGTTGTAAACAACAAGTGGTGCAACACCCTGGACACGTTCACGGTGGAAGCGAGCTGTGTTTTGCAGCCCGCGCATTTGGCAGTTTAGCAGTGGTCTCGGCCATACTCCTGCCCAGAGCGTTTCCCACGCATCATATCTCTGTTTACATCCCACGCGTCTTCCGACGGCACCGCGGGTGATGACGTTATCGCTCTCGGTCCGAGACTCAGCACTCAAACAGCCCCAGTGCCTCTTCCTACGCCATCTCTGGGGATTTTAACCACGCCCACCCTGTCTCATCCTCTGACACTTTCAAGCGTTTTTGGACTGAAGATAGGGGAAAACAATTAAAACCTGGACCTGCTGTATGCCAATGCCAAGGACGCATACAGTTGCACAGCTCTCCCTGCTCTTGGCAGATCAGACCACAATCTGGTCCACTTAAAGCCTCGCTATGTTCCTGAAGTCCAGCGGCGACCTGTG
>NC_040013.1:49508067-49636168 GCF_000972845.2 Larimichthys crocea | reverse complement strand
TTCTGTAATGTTAAACATGCTAATGCTAACATGTTAATGCTACCAAAACCAGCTAACATTGCTTAATGCATAAAATGCTAATGTTAACATGGTTAATGCTAAACATTGCTACATGTTAACTGCTATCCCATCGTGTTAACCATGCTAATACTAACATGCTAATGCTTAAACATTGCTAATGCTAATGGCTAGCCCATCATGTTAACATGCTAATGCTAAAATGCTAATGTTAATTGCTAGCCGAAGGTAGCGGCTCTCCTGTGTCTAAATAAACATGTTAAAATGACTGTTTGAGGTGTGCTTTTTGAATACAGACCCCCAGCAACAGCCCACTCGTCACTCTCAAAATTTCTTTTCTAGTACTAAATTTGCTGAGCAGTGTCGACGGGGCCAGAGTCAGGCACACTCAAATAATTTCTTTAGAAATTTTTCTAGTTGATCGACTACTCCCCACCAAGGCCTCATAGACTCCAATGTTATTTTGAGCCGAAATAGAGAGACAGACACACCACACACAGGCAGACAGACAGGCAGACAGGCAGACACGCGCACACACACACACACACACACCACACACACACACACACAGACAGAACAAGCACACATGCACGCACACACACACACACACGCAGTTGGAGGAGCAGACGCAGTCTGTAATCCCACCTGACGCAGGTTCACTTTTCGCCGAAGCCTCTAGAAGGAGCAAGAGGAAGCATGTTCTGGACACGTCTTAATGTCAGGACGAGAGAAAACAGAAAAGTGGATAAACTGGAAAAAAGTGATTAAAATCTCGGAAAAAACCAAAGGGGAATCTCCCCGACGACCACGACCTGCAGGAGTGCAGTTGGAGGATTCGCTCGGGTGAAGAATCGCAGCGGTGAGAGATCGTCCTGCTGTGCTAATGCTAAATGCTAAAACGCTAATGCTACAAGTAAACGGCTAAGTCCGTGAGCTAACCACTAGCCTCAATGCTATTCGGAGCGCTAGCTCCGGGGCTAATCAGCACTGCTAGTCACACCAAGTATTGATGAATAAGCTCTGATGTAACAATTTTGTCTAGCTTTTACTTGAGTTATGGTGTGCTATGTGTGTGACTGTGACCATATTTGTTTATTTTAAGCACATTAAGTTTGGTTTCTTACTGTGAACATTACAAGAGTTTACTTTTTGTTATTTGGATAATTAATATGTTAATTGCATGTAAATAGACATATTATATATGTGATGGTACTGTTAGAAAAATAATCATTTGGTATCATAATATACTTATAATTATTTACCTTTTGCTACTGAGAAATTGTGATCTTATTTTGCAATACAAGTTTAGTTAAAGCACTTATTCTTCACGAATATAGAGACAATTTAAAGTGATTCATAGTTTAAGATCTGGGAAATTGAAGTAATATGTTCTGATCCTACTTATTGTAGGTCAGGTTTTTGAGGAACCCTTGATTTCAATGAGCCTGTCTGGAGGACGGAGCCAGAGAGAAGACGCTGATGGCGAGCCGGACCCTGGAGGATCATAGACGTACACCCGGAATTGAATCCTTTTGCTCACTTTTACACATACACACACACCCACACAATCGTGTGGCTGGACTGACACCTAAGGGTGCAGTATAGAGAAGTGAACAGAACATAAGAAAAAAACACGTGCAGCTGCGAAAACTTTTTATTTTGTTATTATTTTCTATACCTACCTGGGTAAGGCTGTTGTATGTATTTCATGTGGTTTATTATTCTCCCCAGCTTCATATTAAATAGGGGGCATTGTTCTCATTAACAAAAAGAGCCACAGTGTCGTGTCGTTCATGTGCATCGGTTGGTTACACCTGGGCTCCGTAGCCGAATTTAAATCTTCTGTTTCTTATTCTGGCCATTAGTTCAAGTTATTATTATCATTACTAATACTTAATAACTAACTAATATTCTGCTTCAGAAGGGTTACACTAATATTAACTGTTAGCCCATCAGCGCTAACATGCTAATGTTAACAAGGCGAATGCTAAAATGCTAATGTTAACATGCTAATGCTAACATGCTAATGTTAACTGCTAGCCCATCAGCGCTAACATGTTAATGCTAACATGCTAATGCTAACTGCTAGTCCATCATCGTTAACATGCTAATGCAAAAATGCTAATGATAACATGCTAATGTTAACTGCTAGCTAAAAATGCTAATGTTAATTGCTAGCACGTAACGCTAGCTGCTCCTGTGTCTAAAAAACATGTTAAAAATGACTATTTGAGGTGTGCTTTTTGAATACAGACCCCCAGAAACAGCCCACTCGTCACTCTCAAAATTTCTTTTCTAGTCTGCTGAGCAGTGTCAGTAATAATGCATGGGGACGACGGGGCCAGAGTCAGGCACACTCAAAATTTCTTTAGAAATTTTTCTAGTTTGTTTTATTGTCACAACAGAACAGAAGAACATCAAAATATATTAAAGTTCTGATAAATAAAATATATAAAAATTAGGGCTGTCAATCGATTTAAAAAAATTAACTAATTAATCGCAAAAATGTCTGTAATTAATCGTGATTAATCGCGATTAATCTATCAATAAATGTATCAATAAATTAAATGCATTTTCTGAGACTGAAGCTTTTAATGAATATTTATTTATGGAAAATGATCAAATTAATGTAGAATAAACTCAGATAAAGTATAAAATTCATTCATGTTATTGGCTTAAGGTGCACATATGCACAGTGCAACAGAAAAAAAGCCAGAATGAGGAAATATACTGACGAGTGCCACACTCCTGTAGTGTAGACTGGGTGTTTTGCTTTGAGGTGATATGTTAAAGTCGTGTTACTTCTGTGGAATTAAATTCGGCTTTGCAAACTGTGCAAATTGCCTTGTTTTTGTCCAACGAGCCGTCGGGCAACTTTTTAAAATGAAATGTCCCCAAAAGTCCTTATCCATCTTTACACCATAGACTCTCTTTAGTTAGGATAGCTATAGATATGACAAAAGACAGACTCTCCTTTAGTTAGGATAGATCATAGATCCATACATAGTACACGACTCTCCTTTAGTTAGGATAGATCATAGACATATACATAGACTCTCCTTTAGTTAGGATAGATCATAGACAATATACATGACTCTCCTTTAGTTAGGATAGATCATAGACATATATGCACAGACTCTCCTTTAGTTAGGATAGATCAAGACATATATGCAAGACTCTCCTTTAGTTAGGATAGATCATAGACATATATACATAGACTCTCCTTTAGTTAGGATAGATCATAGACATATAGCACAGACTCTCCTTTAGTTAGGATAGATCATAGACATATATACACAGACTCTCTTTAGTTAGGATAGATCATAGACATATATACATAGACTCTCTTTAGTTAGGAATAGATATAGACATATATACAGGACTCTCCTTTAGTTAGGATAGATCATAGACATATACACAGACGCCTCACTGAGCAGGTTGGTCCGTTGCTGCGATACGTTAACGTGTCCGCCATATTGGATGTGGCAGATCTGCCCGTAAACTAATACAAGCAGGGCCGGTTTTAGCTATGGGCAATGTGGGCGACCGCCCAGGGCACAGTCTCCGTGAGGGCTTTAAGTTAATGCCCTTATACACCCATTCACACACACACTATATATCTGGGAAACAAAGCTCTACTTTGCCACATCCAAAATGGCGGCCGCCACCGGAAGTAAACAAAACCGCGTTAATTGCGTTAATTTTTTTTAACGCGTTAATTCTTTAAAATTAATCGACAAAATTAACGTGTTAATTTTGACAGCACTAATAAAAATACAAACTTAAGATATGAAACTCAAAGTCCTTTGAACAAATAAAGGACAACACACAATAACAAAAATACAAAACAAAAAAAACTAAGTTACTACCATTAATTAGGTTGGTAAGCTTCATAAATATAACTCTGAACAAGACTGGAAAAAAAAAGTATATTTCTATCTAAGTTCTATAAGTTCTGATAAATAACAACAGCAAAATATAAACTATATACAGTATATGAGGTAGTGTACTGCATCAGTCCTCCTCTGCATTCTCTCCTTTCAAAGCGCTTCACCTATCCTCATAAATATTCCCTATGGTGCTGAACACTCTTTCGCTTTCCACAGAGGAGGGTGGACAGGTGAGGTACTGCCTTGCTAAAGCTGACAGTCTGGTAAAACGGTTGCTATTGTGTTTCCACCAATCATATCGATTTCCACTCTTTCTGTCAATGACAGGTTCTCTGCAGTACCGTTCTAGCTCTCGGATTATCCCCTCTGGTTCCACTGCCTCACTGGTGGAAGGAAGGAGCACAGTGTTGTAGACTGGGTACTTGGTCCTCTGTTCTCGGCCTTTTGGGATCGCTCTCCTCAGAGTTTCAGTGGCAGAATTTGGTGGACTGGTTTCAACCAGGTTTTCACTTTTGTCAGCATTTTTGGTTCCAAAGGATGCTCTTCAAAGTCAAGGACACAGGCAAGCACCACCTCTTTAGAGTCCTTAACTTTTGCAAACCTTTTTTGCAAGCTATCCAGCATGGTTTTTCTGTTGTTTGAATACCTCTGGTGGTTGGTCCCTCTGACTCCATGTGCATGGTAAAATGCAGGATGTGGATGAGTCTGCTCTACTGAATTCCAGTAACACCTCCTCCAGCTGTGCATCTTTTTGCGTTGATGGGCCTTTTGTGAAATACTCCCATATTTGACTTCGTCCACCACTTGCCATCTGTTAAAATATAAAGTAAACAAGGCAGGTAAGACATACAAAATAAAAAGAATATTATTACTGCTACAGCCACAACTATTACTATTACTAATACTATTATTATTATTATTATTATTGGCAGTAATAATTTAAAAAATCAATGATGATAATATTATCATCATCATTATTATTAAACAAGACAAAGGTCACTCCTAATGTGCTTTAATGTTAGTCCCTATTGAGCTACCTTATAATTACAATGTCAAACTGCTTATCCCTTTACCTGCACTCTTAATTCTATCCATCAAGCTACAACAAACAATTTTCAATCATCATTTGCTGCCTCCCTTCTAAAATCTACTACTTAGTGATGCACTAAATCCATTATGTGACTATGTGTGAAAAGCTAACTTTTATGCACAAGCTGTTTGATACTTTTTCTCTATGTCTATGCACTATGTACTCCAAGCACTGTGTCTGTGTCACTCCTCGCATGCCTAACTTACGTTTTTACAATGTCTGTAACTACAGATATGCTAGTTATAACATATAACTAGTATCATTACTTTATTTAGGCAGAATAAGTCTGTTGTGGTTTCCAAGCTTATTAATGTTAGCGGTCTTCCATTGATAGTCATGACATTAGCTAGCTTTGTGGTTAGGTAAAGTCTATGATAATTTAGCAGTGGATAACGTCATATGCTGCTGCAAATGATTGTAAAACATTTCCAAATAATGGGCTGGGGAGAGATGATACGTCTCATTGTTATAACTGTCACGCTATTAAAGAAATACATCTTCAGTCACATTGTCAAGAGTTAAACCGACAGTCAGTCAGCTATACTGTAACAACTAACGTACTAGCTAAATTCGTTTCACTCTCAGCTTACACCTAACAACAGCAAAACTGGACATGGTAGTCATGAATTTTGTCATGCTTATTTGAGTTTAGAGAACTGATGGGGATGTTCTTTTAATTGTTATTCAAGCAATGTATGTCTCATGACAGTTGCCAGCTTACCATGAACACACTTCACCGATGATCTCAGTCGTGGATAACCCGTTCTCTCTGCCCGACTCTGGCTGGATCAGCTGGTTGTAGGGTTTGTAATGCAATGCAACAGCAACACTCATAACGTGGTTGAAGGGGGTTTCGTCCATTTTTTAAAGTATTAATTTATCAGCCATTATAAATGCAGATACCTGTAGTTTGGAAAATGCCAATGCCCAATATCAGCCGATAATATTTGCCCGCCGATAAATCGATCGGGCTCTAGTCCAGTTACTGCAATAGTATATTTCTATTGTTGATTGTAGTGTTGACTGTAATGGTAAAAACACTCATTAAAAGTAAACTCAAACTAGTTGTCAAGCAATAGTCCTCCTGTCTGAGTTTCGCAGCTTCATGTGTTATTTTACAGTAAAAGGAACAGTCTCAGGCAGACATCAACAACTGCACTTTACGTCAATTAAAAGTGCTACTCTTAAACATTTCTGTACCTTTTACTTGATCTGGTCTATGAAATCTTCTCTGTGGGCACAGCACAGGTTCTTCATCTGTATAATTACTCAAATAAACCATCCCCATTGTCAATTATGCTTTCTTGACTCAGTCATTCAAGCTGGTGCAATATGCTCACTGTTTAATTCCAGTAACAAGTCTTGACTTCTTCTTCAGTGAGACATGGTTAGGTTAGAAGAGAAAAAGTTAAGTTTCCCTGCCATCTCCATTGTCCTAAAGAAGTTCATTGTAGTCTGTTTTGTAGCTGCAGAGTGGATCATTTGCACTCATACTGGACCACATTTAAAACGTGTTGTCCCCATCAGTCACTTTGACATAAAATAAGATGAGAACACAAGGTCCAGGTTAAAAAATTAGGAAATTAAGTTAACCTTTAAGGCATCTAGGGATAAGCTCCAGCTCCCAGAGGTTAGAGAGCATAGAGAATGGATTTATGGATATTGTTTAATATGTGCTTAGTGCAGTGTGACTGAAATTCATTATTGTCTCATTTAGCAAGACTAATTTCTTCTCCATTTATCTTGTGTCCTCATCTTTACTGCACTGATAGCTGCTCTTGCCCCTTTGTATGAAAGCTTGAATCGATCAATTCCTGGTTTACTCTGAGAAGACAGTCAAATGACAGACACTGATCATTCAAAGTGAGCTGACAGGGACGCCGAAGTGTGCATTTAAGTGCCCATTTGAGCAAAGCTATGATTAGGCAGATTGGACAGGATGAATGAGCCATATATGCAAATAAGCATATGTTAGGTATATGTGGCACAGGCAAATTAGCATATATTATAATACAGCTACTACTGTAATGTTTGGTCCAGCTAAAATGTATTTGGTGAAACTGATCTCCCATTTCTACCTTAACCCTCTGGTGATTGCTCGGACAAAGTTTAAACTGTAAATATACTGGCAGCTTTGCATGCTGTCATTATGGAGACCAGCAGCCAGCAGAAGACCTTGTAAGGTTTCAGTTTAGTGAAAATGTGGCAACAGTCCTGGATAATATGATAATGTTCATAGCCATCCAGGAGAACTGGACTCTGCTTTTATAGTGCAGACAAAGTGAGCCCGAAGTGAAACTCAAAGAGTAAAAAACAAATTTAAGGAAGTTAAAGCTCCTTTTGAAGAGACTTCTGCTTTATGTACATGTCAGCAGCATTGGTGGCACTTGCATTTCAAAGGTACTTTGGTGGAGTTAAACTCTGTAAATGGCTGCGGTTTTGACAGTACATGAAAAGGAAGCATGTTTCACAACGTACAACTACTGACATTTGTCAAGTCTCAGAACTCATCAGCTACTGTCTGACAACTAACTCAGACTACAAACCAGAACATTTGCAGGGCTAAAATCTTGGGTTTTCGCCTTGTGATTGTGTATTCATATGCAGATATCTGTTTACAGAGATTAACATTTTCCTGAACAGCATTTCAGATAAAAAGAGCACCAATGAAACATACCACAACATAATCACAGCTACAGAAAGCAGCTCCACACACAGTCTGGCAGCAGGCTATGGAGAAGTCTGCTCTATATGACAGCAGAGAAAGAAAAGTTTTTCACAGATATCGCATCTGTTGCCAAACTTTAAACTTTCATTCATAGAAATCATTAAATTAGAATCCATTTGAGCAATAAAAACAGGTCCCATTTTTGATATTAATAATGGTCAACATTTGTTTATGAAAAAGAAATTCAGTGTTCACCTTGCAAGCTAAACCACATGTCCGAACCAATCAGCAACCTCCATGCCATGTCCAACTTCACAGCAGAAATAAACATGTTTACAGCCTGGTACAAAAAACAGTTTTGCTCTCTATAACTAATTTCCCCGTTCATGACAACTGTACTGAGAGTGAATTTATATACAACTCACCTGTTCACATTATATTAAGGCTTAAAGTTATGCAGAATTAACAGCATAGCCACATTGATTGACAGGTAAGTGCCATTACAGATGGCTTGTTTGAGCACCCAGACTTCATTCAGCCAGCCTCAGGTCTGTAGATGATCCACATCTTTGCCGGTTTTTAGATTAGCCAGGAGTCAGAAGAAGACTGGCAACACAGCAGCATTCCAGAGCGACATTCAGTGCCTTGTTTGGATTAAATGGCCTGCTACATTTCTGTTGAAGATCACTCTCACCATGTTTAAAATACACAATGTAACTAACTGATGAACACAGAGAAGCAATTTATAGCTAAATAGTCAAATACATTTTTTTTTTCACGAAAATATCTGACTATTGCTAAAAGAGGACTAAATGTTGGACTGAAATTCATCGGTGTGTGTCCGAAGCAAATTAATACTAGGAGTGCTCCTTGTCTGGCAGGCTTGGAGTTTGAAGGACTGCACATTTTCCCATTAAGTTTTTTAGAAATCCCAAAGTTTGCTGAGAAAGTGGTGCATGGCTTCTTTCGTGCCCACACAACATGTACTGTATAAATGAGGCCCCTGGTCTTGGCAGTAAATGAATCAGCAACAGCAAGTAGTGGCCTCCTCACCAGCTCTCTCACCTCCTTCCTCCAAATTCCACTTCCTCCTCTCCCTCCTCCATCTGTTGTCCCATGAGGTATCATCATGGTAAGTTATTCTGGCCTCTGCTACACTTGTCTTTCTTGTTCTTTTTTCTATTTCATGCTCAGGGCATAAAAAAATGTGTAAAAGCTTTTTGTGTGACAAAAGGATTATATAACAACAGAGACAGATGAACAGTGCCACTGTAGTGCAAGAAGAATGTCATGATTACGCAGGAACTGACCCAATGCAGGCTCAGACAGAGGTTGGCAATAGAAGGGGATTTATTTGTGACGTGGGAAGAAAGGGGAAGGAGATGGTCCGATGATGAGGTGGAGGGAATAGCTGAGGTGAAGCAGTGGGTGGAATAAACAGTGGGGGCACAGAATGTAGGATGTCCGGAGATGGTTGGTGGAGAGCAGGCAAGCAGGTATATGGCAGGAGGTGATGATGGTGGTGGACCTGTGCACAAGAGGATCAGAGGTTAAAAAAAACAGACTAGGAAACCAACTGGAAACACAGTTAAGGAGGTCCAAACGTAGACTACCACAGTAGCTGAATGATCTGACAAGGTGTGGGAGGAAGGCCAGGGTTTGTATGCAGTTGAGGTGATGAATTGATGGAAGGCAGGTGAGCTGAAGAATGGCAAGTGTGCTTCATCCGTGATTATCCAGGAGAGAACAGGGAAATGTGCCACGCCCACAACACACAAACACTGACCCTGAAAATACACTGCATGCGCTCAGGTGCATCCAAGCATCGCAGTCGTTCCGGAGCCGTGACGCAGCGGGGACCGAGACTGTGTGAACTGACACATTGACTAAAACTGAAACGTATCCGCCACGGCGACGGAGCTGTTCCGCATGCAGTGTATTTTAGGGGTAACAAGGAGAGACTGACAAGTAAACACCCGAAAACAAGGATGGGGAACACAGGGAATCAATAGAGTCATGGCTGCCATCATGACAATGAAGATCATATTAAGAATGACTGGTCCAATTTTATTCCTAAATATGTAACACACAACTGGCTGAGCATCTCTGTTCCATGCTTTATGTCAACATGTAACTGTCACGAGTATTAATATTGTTTAATTGTTGTATTTCTGGACCAATGCACCTCTTGTTTTATTGCTCAATCTTTTTAGTGTATGTGCTGCTCAGGTCACTGCACACACAGCACGTTGTACATTAAGACTTCCTGCCCTTAGTTGTACACATCACAAATTCCATGGTAATTCCACTCAGAAGCTTTCAAAAGACAGCACCAGTGCTTCTATACATCTACATACATCAGAGTCAGTGTCACACATTTAGATCATTTTGAACAGCTGCCTCAGAGCCATGTTAACTCAGAGTGAATAAATAACACTCCAATCAACACTTGTCATCTCCTGTCAGCAAAAACTCAGCTCCAATTAGAGCTTGAAAAATGGCTTTCAGGCTGGTAGAAGCTTACTTAAGGGCACTTTGTGGACTGGTGTATCTAGTTATTTTTGATACGATGTTATCTTTTATTTAGTGTTCTTGTTTGATCTTGTTAGGGAATTGTACAAAACCACATACAGAAAACCACAGAGTGCAGAAAAGTGAACCAAAGAGTTCCACTAAAAAGTTCTGAACACATCTGGATACACCTGGGACACTATTTGTTGCCATGGTTTGTGGGTCATGAAATTCCTGAAGTCGGCTATCCATTAGTTTCTTTTTTAATAGTCAGATCGCATGGTTGAGATATTATTGTAGATATTTGCAGGTAACCTTGCATTCGTTTTTTGCTGATTACTAACCGCCATTCACATTATAGTACGTGTTATGAATATAAATCACGTAATCAGAATGTTCAAATAAAATGATGGACTGAAATGCTTATGATGTGTCTTTCATTCATCTCTGCCAATATATTTATATGTTCTCCACCCACAGGCCCCCAGACACACCTGGTGGAGACCTGCACTCTACGAAGTAAAGATTACTTATGGAATTAACATTAATTAGCGAAATGACCTGCCACCAGAGTCATTAGTCATCTTAACTGGTGAAAGTGATGGTTAGTTCAAAATTAAAAGCTGCTACCTGAATGATTTGTACACAATATGCTAATTTTGCTAATTAGACCTGCAAATCACACATTTGTTTCTGTTTCGAATTGATTTATATTGCCAACCTGGCTGTCAGAACATATTTAATCACCAGTGCAAACAAATTATTTTTTACATTCACACACTCACTGGCATATAGCGATTATGGATGAGAAAAAACACAGTAAATTAAAGAAAGGATTCAACTGTATTATCAACTTCATGAATTATTATTATTATTATTATTATGATAATTATTAGTACTAGTATTAGTATTACTATTGTTTTCATCTTCACCAGCACATACTGTATCTACCACTGGATCAGACTGACCTCAAAAAGCAAGCTCATCTTCTCAGTGGACTCACCCTGTTTACCAAAAGCATTTCTATGTGCACACACACGCGCACACACACACAGACCACACACACAGTCAGGAAGAGGTGTGTGCAGATGGATATTGGTTTTGCAGGACACAGGAGTGTCTGCTGGCTACTGATGAGATTGAGGTTGCTCAATTCAATGTAACCTTTTTCCAAACAACAACAACAGTCCCCTGAGAAGCCACAAATTAGAGGAAACAAATGTATGATGAAATTACCACAACCTACTTTGAAACACAATTTGGGGAAAAATTCAGTGGAAGGCCTGAAGGCAGGCAATTTCATCTGTCGCTTTAGCTGCTTCATTCTTAATCACTAACAGTGTCGTAGCCTCCTGGTGTTTATATCGAACCACTGCAATGCCATGGCAGTAGGTGCCCTTTATGGATAATTGGAGGTGTATGTCACTCACACAACCTAGCGCCAAATACCAATGCTGTCTGCCACCCAGTGAGAAGGTATCCTATTGAGAGGAATCGGAAATTGCCCTCAGATATTCGGAGCACAGAGTCTCACAAAGGTGTGATTTTCAGGATAGGTGAGCAGAACTGTCCACTGATGAAGCCCTAAAAATGAAATACCTCTCAGCTGGAATGGCTGTGGCTCAGGAGGTAGAGCGGGTCGTCCACTAATCAGATGATCGGCGGTGCGATCCCTGGTTCCTCCAGTCTGCATATCGAAGTGTCCTTGGGCAAATTGCTCCCGAAAGCTGTGCCATTGGTGTGTGAATGCATATGAATGGTTAGCTCCTAAAACTGATGAGCAGTTGGCACCTTGCATGGCAGCTAATGACATCAGTGTATGAATGTGTATGAATGGGTGAATGAGATATGTACTGTAAAAGAGAGACTAGAAAGACTAGAAAGGAGATATATAAGTACAGTCCATTTAGCTGCAGCTGTGGTTCTTGGGACATCACAAAGTAGAGAGTGACTGTTTTATGAGGTAAAACCTTCTATGTGGAGTTTGCATGTTCTCTCCGTGTCTGCGCGGGTTCTCAGGTACTCCCCTGTCCTCACACAGTCCAAACACATGCAGGTTAATTGTGTGTCTATATTACCCCTATGTTTGAATGTGAGTATGAATGGTTGTTTGTCTCAGAGTGTACTCAACTTCATGTTGACTTAAACTGGAGGAGACAGAATGTATATTTTTTGTGTTAATCAAACAGATCTAATGAAGTGTAATAAGATTAAAATTTCCGCCACAAAGCTCTTGCAAACTGATGTTCAGATTGACTTGAAATTGGGTTCCCACATTGCCCTGACGTATCCATACATATTTAACTGTTACCCTTTCATTTTCCATTTGTTCCAGTCCAATTAGGACATCATCAGATCATAAGTGCCATGGATGTGTAAAGTAACTCAATATGTCACAATCACAGAGGGACAAAATGGGAAATCTATTTCTTTTAGGAAATGATTGTCTTCAGTGTGTTTATCACACAGTCAGAGCATGTGAGCAGGCAGGGAGTGCAGGGATTTTGAATAAAGTGCAGAGTGGTGTTGTCCTGCTCCATTTTCACTCCAGCACCACTGGTACCACTATAAGTGATGTGATTAGTGTTATGACTGTGGTCATATTTGTTTGTAGTCTCCTGTGTTTTTTGTGTGCCCTGTGTTTGTGTATCCATTTCATATGCAAATCCCCGGGAGGCGATTGGTGGAGGGGTTTCCGTTCCTCACCCGTGAGTGGCTCCACCTGATATATAAGGAGCTAAGATGGCGGCCGTCAGGCGGACACCAGCACGTCTTCATCCTCCTCCTCTCCCAACTAGCCACATGTCCTATTGTAAAAAACCTTTGTATGAAATTAGAATTAGATTTTTGTTTAAAGAGTAGGGGTGGACTGCCATTTTGTTTTGATCATGTTTTCTCCTGTTTTTCGTTAGTTAGGAAGGAAAGTTTATTGTGATTTTGATTTTCTGAGGAAAGAGATTTATTTTCTAGATAGTTTGTTTTGGTTGTTGTTTTGGCCTGGGTCCACCCTGAAGATGATTCCTTAGTTATAGTTGTTTGATCTTTTTAGTTTTGTAAATAAACCATTTTCTTTTGTACATAACACTTGTTGTAAGTGGCTACTTGGGACTCGGGGAAGATTGGGACACCTATTTCTTGTTATGCTCTAGGCCCCTAGACTGGGGCATAACATGAATTGGGGGCTCGTCCGTCTTGTTGCGTTTTGCTATTTCAGTGAGTAAATTGTTTTTCTGGTTAGCAGTAAATTTTGGTGTGTGGGGGGAATTATGGAGTTTGCACTGGATGATTTCATGGTCAGTCCATCTCTGAGTAAAATTGAAAAATGTAGAAAGACAGACCTATTGATTTTGGCAAATTGTTATAATGTGCAAGTGCCTTACAGTGCCAGGAAAGCACAGATTAAGCAGTTGCTGTGTGCGGAGTTGGTGGAGCAGGGCGTCCTTCCAAACCCAGCTGCGGATGCGGCTGAGGCTGCTGCAGGTGACAAGGCCAGTGACGTACCTTTAGCTGAGGTGAAAGCAGCGGAGGCTGCTAGCACGCTCACTGCTGGTGTGGAGCTTGGAACAGTCACAGATCCAGTCATGGGGAACATGACTATAGAGGATCTCAGCCTAGCCCTCAAAATAAAGGAGGTTGAAACTAAAAATAAGCAGCTGGAGGTGCAGGCTATGCACCTGCAAATAAGAGCTCTTGAGCTTGAGAAAGAAGCCCCTGTAGCCTCCACCCCGGTGTCTCCTCTTGGCCCCAGCTCTGCTTCTGCTCCCACTTTTGACATCAGTAAGCACATTGTACTAGTCCCTCCATTTCGTGAGTCCGAGGTGGACTCTTATTTCAGCGCTTTCGAGCGAATAGCTGCTGCCCTGAGTTGGCCAAAAGAGTTCTGGTCACTTCTCCTCCAGTGTAAACTCGTAGGGAAAGCTCAGGAAGGCTGCGCCAGTCTATCTGTTGAAGATAGCCTTAATTATGATGTCTTGAAGAAGACTGTGTTGCAGGCCTACAAGTTAGTTCCCGAAGCGTATAGACAGAAATTCAGGAATAGCGAAAAAAACTGCTAACCAAACCTATGTGGAGTTCGTGCGCGACAAGAGCGTTTTGTTTGATAAGTGGTGCCAAGCGTGTAATGTTAAGGCCATAGCGGAAATGAGAGAGCTCATATTTCTCGAAGAATTCAAGACATGTTTGCCTGAAAGAATTGTGGTTTATTTGAACGAACAAAAAGAGACATCGGTAACAAAAGCAGCTGTGCTGGCTGATGAGTTCATTTTGACCCACAAAAGTGTTTTTTCTAAGCCGACACCTCGTGTTTCACAGGTAATGCCCAAGCACAGAAACAGATCGCCAAAGCTAGCGCGTAAAAGCACTTTACCAGCTGCGGGTGAGAACCGCGAGTGTTTCTACTGTCATGAGCCAGGCCATCTGATTGCTGTCTGTCCAGCTCTTAGGAAAAAAACACACCACAAAAACACTAAACCTCCCGCAGGTGTGGGTTTCATAAACACCGCATCCCCGCCTGAAAACCGTCCTGAGCCGTTACCTATCACAGAGGTACAAGGGGAGGTTGACCTTCGCTTCAAGCCGTTCATTTCTCATGGGTTTGTGTCTGTAACCGGTAAGGAATCTGATAAAGTGCCGATAACTGTTCTTCGCGATACCGCCGCCTATCATTCATTCCTGCTGGCTACTGTCCTACCACTCTCCAATAAAACTTGCTCGTGTGGGGAATCAAAATGAGTGAAATTAACGCCCCACTTCACATGATCCACTTGGATTCATCGCTCGTTTCAGGACATGTGAAAGTTGCCGTACTTCACGGTTTCCGATTAGTGGCATTTCATTTATTTTGGGGAATCTGGGCGGAGGAAATGTGTTTCCTCTTCCCGAAGTAGTTAACGATCCCATTTCAGTTGTGCCTGTCCCACCTCTGTTTCTTCTGTGTCTGTGCCAAAATTGTAGGCTCGTAAATTGGGTGAAACTATGAATTTGTCTGAATCATTCATGGCTACGTTAGGTGAGGGTGAGCCCTCCTTTTCAGTGTCTCCTGCTACTGAGGGTGACGAAGTAGCAAAATGTGTGAATGAGTTGTTTCCTACTGATACGGATCTGAGTTTGAATGTCACCTGTGAAATGTTAATTGATGCTCAGAGAAATGATCCGTGATCCGACAGAAAATCGTATGTGTATTTTCCCGACTCCACATGGTAAATCAGGTGGTGGTACCAACGGCATTCAGGGCACAAATTCTGAGTCTCGCACATGATTTTAGCATCTACTTTAGCTGGCCACCTTGTATGGAAGAATTATCCTATCTTTATTCAAGAGCGCACATTTTCAGTGAGACCATGATTTCTCCTTCTCCTATCTAAAACGACGATAACTCTTTTTAGGGTTATTTAAGATTCATTATACATAAATAAGTTGGCGTCTTAAATAGGTGACAATTCAAATAGCTGGCTAGTATGGTAAATTGGTGTATTTTAAGAGAGAGGCAGTTTTACAAACAGACCATATACCCGCCCCTGCGGAGCGCTCAAAAAGAGCGAAGGAACACACCCAAGATTGGGCCAGACTATAGCTGTCTCCCTATTGGCTGGTGAAACACACTAATTTAAGCGCAGGGCGGGACATCCTTCAGTCTGAGCAGACACTTCAACCTGAGAGGACGTGCTGTTTTGTGCGAGAGCAGAAAAAATCTGAGCGCACAGGACATGTTTTGAGTGCGAGCACATTAGATTTAAGCACGAGCACATTAGATCTGAGTGCGCACAGGACATATTTGAGTGCGAGTGAAATGTTTGTGTCCAAGCAGAAGAAATGTGAGCACAAGCATGTGATTTTTGAGTCCAAGCACACATTTTGAAAGAAAGCAGCAGAAATCTGAGTACGAGCACAAAATCTGAGCACGAGGACAATAAATCTGAGCACGAGAAGGAGAAATCATGCTCTCAGACTGAAAATGTGCGCTCTTGAATAAAGATAGGATAATTCTTCCATAACCTTGGTATTAAAAAAACCTACCACCGTGTGTTGCGCAATCTCTTTTGGCCCGGCTTAAAAACCGACGTAACAAAGTATTGCCGCACCTGTCATGTGGGTCAAGTTGTCGGAAAGCCAAATCAAACTGTCCCTCCAGCCCCCCTGCATCCAATTCCGGTGCTTGGGGAGCCGTTTGAACGTGTTCTGATAGATTGTGTAGGTCCCTTACCGAAAACTAAATCAGGACATCAGTACATTTTGACAGTGATGTGCGCTGCGACACAGTACCCTGAGGCCATCCCGCTGCACACGCTCCAAACCAAACCCGTAGTGAAAGCCCTCACTAAATATTTTACAACTTTTGGTTTGCCCAAAACAATACAAAGTGATCAAGGCACAAATTTTACATCCAAACTCTTTGCGCAAGTAATAAAAGAACTAAAAATCACACAAAAACACATAACATCCAGTCCTTACCATCCAGAGTCCCAAGGCGCACTTGAAAGGTTCCATCAAACCTTAAAATCCATGTTGCGAAAATACTGCCTGAAGTCTGACTAAGAGTGGGGTGAGGGTCTCCCTCTTCTGTTGTTTGCCGTGCGTGAAACTCCTCAGGAATCGTTAGGTTTCAGTCCTTGTGATTTGGTCTTTGGCCACACTGTGCGTTGTCCTCTTCAGCTCCTTAAAGAAAAGTGGCTGTCAGAGTTGCCAAAACCTGAACATAATGTGCTGGATTATGTCAGTTCTTTTTGCGAGCGTCTCAGTTTAGCATGCCAGTTAGCTCACGATAATTTGGCCCAGAGTCAAGTGAAAATGAAGCACCGATATGATAAAAAGTCAGTCCTCCGTGTATTCCAACCCGGTGGGGAAGTTTTGGTCCTGCTTCCGTTACCTGGATCCAGCTTGCAATCACAGTTCTCTGGTCCATACACGGTGGAGAGAAAAATCAGTGACACAGACTATGTTGTTCAAACTCCAGACCGGAAAAGAAAATCCAGAGTGTGCCATATAAACATGCTGCAGCGCTACTTTTCCTGAAAGAGTGATCTCCCACAATCTCCTACTGCTGTGTCCGTGATGTCTGTGTCCGTTGTTCCGCCTCAGTACAGTCTTGTTGATGACGGTTTGGCCGAGAAAAGTGGCTTGATGCCGGCCGCTCGTTTAAGAAATTTAGAGGTACTGAGTAATTGGGGTCCATGCAGCGAAGTGAAACTAAATTTTCAGCGGTCGCAAATTTTGCCGGATTCTCACGAAAATCGGCACAGAGTATATTCAGGCCAATACGCACAAAAGTTATTAGTCGGATTTCTCAATTTCGACGTTGTTTGTGTGCTAGAGCCAATCGAAATCAGCGGCGAAGGTGCCAATTTCGATGTCAGCTCATATCTCAGGAACGCTTTGGCGAAACAAAACCAAATTGCATGGCATGCTTCGAGGCTGTGTCCCAAGTGCAGGAAACAAATATGGTGTCATAACGTCTCTAGGGGGCGCTATAATTAGCAAAACATTGTTTTTGCTCATATATCCTGAAGTGTTTGTATTTGAAATGAAATTGTCATATCCACAGATACAGTGGGTGGCCCCATTGATAGTTGATGCCAACTTTTCATGTTAGCCAATCGCTGTTGGCGGCAACGCCGCCAAACAGGACGTTTGCTCATATCTCGGCAACGCTTTGACTTCCGAAGACCAAATTTGGTCACGTGCATCGAGACCCGCCCCAAAGTGTGCCAATAAAATTTGGTGTCATTTGTCCACTAGGAGGCGCTGTAATTGACAAAATTGCATTTTTGCTTGTTTGTCTTGATGCGTTTGGATATGGCGTTAAATTTTCATGTCTACTAATACACTGGAAGGTCACAATTCAGGTCGTATCCAAATGTTCACGTCTGCGTAAGATTGTGGCTGCCATATTGGATTATGTCAAAAGTGAAACTACATTTTCAGCGGTCACAAATTTTGACGGATTCTCACGAAAATTGGCACAGGGTATATTCAGACGAATCCGCACAAAAGTTATTAGACGGATTTTTCAATTTCAACTTTGTTTGCATGCTACAGCCAATCGAAATCAATGGCGAAGGCGGCGATTTCGATGTGAGCTCATATCTCAGGAACACTTTGGCAAAACAAAACCAAATTACATGGCATGTTCAAGGCTGTGTCCTAAGTGCAGGAAACAAATATGGTGTCATTTCGTCTCTAGGGGGCGCTATAATTAGCAAAACAGCCCATAGGATTGTATGGTAAAAAGTTGTGAAATTTGGCACATTGATTGAGGACAGTCGTATGTGTAATGTCACCAAGTTACATGTTGCCAGTAAACACAGTATAGCGCCACCAACGGGTCAGAGTTTTAGGTACATTTGTACATGTAACTTTTGAACCGTTAGCCCGATTTTCAAAAACAAGGTATCGTTGGATTCCTTGGATCATAGCGACTTCAATGCACCCTATGACGTCATAATGCGCCATGATAGATTTTGCGCAATCTTGGATTTTGTTGAAAGTGAAACTAACTGTTCAGCGGTCGCAAAAATTGGCACAGAGTATATTCAGACCAATCCGCACAAAAGTTATTAGACAGACTTTTCAATTTCGACTTTGTTTGCGTGCTACAGCCAATCGAAATCAGAGGCGAAGGCGTCGATTTCGATGTGAGCCCATATCTCAGGAACGCTTTGGCGAAACAAAACCAAATTTGATGCCATGCTTTCAGGCGTTGTCCCAAGTGCAGGAAAGAAATCTTGTGTCATTCGGTCAATAGGGGGCGCTGTAATCCGCAAAAAATGCATTTTTACTTTTTTCTCTTGAGGTCTTTGGATGAAAAACTAAATTTTCATGTATGCTAATAATTACTATTATTACATTACATGATTGCATGATCTGCATGGGCCCCTCATTGCTGCTTGCAGCTATATTTTGGAGAAGTTTTTGTCCCATCTCTCTGCCTAAGCCTGTGCAGATATTACAAAGTTGATTGGGGATAACTTGTTGCTTTTTTCGGATTATCCCAGTCAAACTTCTGTCCTGTACCACGACATTGATGTGGAGGGCCACAAACCAATAAAACAACATGCCTACAGAGTAAACCCGACTAAAAGGGCCATGATGCAGCAGGAGGTGAGTTATCTGATTGAGCATGGGTTAGCTGTTCCCAGTATAAGTGTGTGGAGCTCACCCTGTGTTTTGGTTCCGAAACCTGACAGCACCCCTCGTTTTTGCAACGATTACAGAAAGGTTAACTCAGTCACAAAACCTGACTCCTTTCCACTCCCCAGGATGGAGGATTGTATAGACCATAGGTCGGCAGTAGGCGGCCCGCGGGCCAGATGTGACCTGCAAGCAAAAACATCTGGCCCGTGAGATTGTTTGAACTAGAGAAAGAAAATAAAAATATAAAATATACTTTTTAAAAATCGGACTGCCAGTCTCAAAAATGCTTTATTTGGAAACTTCATTTTCCAGAACAGAAAAATTTCCTCAATCTAAATGGTTATTTGTTTAACTGGATACAAGAGTGAATAAGCACATCAGCAAGGTGCAGCGTGAACGCTCAACATGCAAAAACAAATGAAGTCAGTGGACAGTGCCTGGTGCTGAAATTCCAAACTAGTCCTGTTATGACCCCGGCTCTCGGGAAGCAACACAGGTGACAAACAAGTGTGTACATACATCTACTGATGCCTAATCTGGACACATCTTCAGTGATGTTCCTGGGATCATTGGACGTTTCGGGTCTTTCAACATCATATGCCCTCCTCCAGGTGACCCAGCCGGGGCTGATCAGACCCCAGCTTGTGTCCAGCTAGCTAACTACCATGACTCCATGGCTCCCCTCTTTTGAGCCACAGCCATCTTGAGGCTCTCTCTGCCGCATCGGTGGTATTGCGGATGGCTTTCCTCTTTCTCTCACCCTCGATACCTAAACTACTAAAGGCTCTGGCCAAGGAACGGGCTGCAAATCCTCTGCATCCAACCTCCACAGGGAAACACCTTGCTCTCCAGCCAGCCTGCTGGCAGTCACTGACCAGTCCTGCGTACTTGGAGAGCTTCCTCTCGAAAGCTTCTTCCAGGCGATCTTCCCACGGGACTGTCAGCTCCAGCAGCACTGCTTGCTTGGTGGACTCAGACACAAGGACAATGTCTGGGCGCAGGGTGGTGACTGCAATATGGCTGGGGAACTTCAGCTGGTGTTCAAGGTCCACCAACAACTGCCAGTCTCTTGCAGACGACAGGATGCTTGCAGATGATGTTCTTCTCGCAGGAGTTGGCTTGTCCCCAGCTCTGACAAAGGCGATGGTTTTCTTGGAGGGTCGGAACTGCTTTGCCCACGCCAGTCCTATGCTGATGGCTTCAGCAATGGTCTTGAGGACTTGGTCATGCCTCCACCTGTACCGACCATCTCCAAGTGCCCTTGTACAGCAGCTGAGGATATGTTCCAGGGTTCCTCGCTTGGAACACAGTGGGCATGCTGGTGTCTCTGCTATGCCCCATATGTGCAGGTTTGATGGGCTTGGAAGCACATCATACACTGCCTGGATGAGGAATTTGATGCGGTGAGGCTCAGCTTTCCAAAGCTCAGCCCAGGTCACTTTCCTTTCGACCACATTCTCCCACCTCGTCCAAGCTCCCTGCTGCTTCATCCCCACTGCCTTGCAGGTTCTCGTCTCCTCCACTGCTGCTCTCACCTCCTCCTGAACAAGTCGTCGCCCTTCCTTCCCCCTGGTGTTCATTTGGGGAGTTGGAAAGGATCCTAGCCCTGCTCGGCTTCGTGTGACCACTCCCACCAGGCTCCTGTGACGCAAAGATGAGTAATCAATGAATTTGGCAAACAAAATGCTATTCAGTTTGTTGCAGCAGAGACAGGGCTTTTATTGCTACTCTAAACTGATAACATCTTGCCTTTCACAGGATGCATGTTACTCCTTGTGGCTGGATATAGTGGCTACAGGTCATAAGTCCCGCACCCTTCATAAAAGTGACACTAAAAACTCAAATTACTCTTCAAATAAAGTTTCTCCAAACGTGTTTGTAGGTAGTTATTATCATGATAATCCATGTCCAAGAGTCCATTTCCCCGGATAAGATGGGATTTATTCGTTTTTTGCCACTATAAACACACTCCTCGAGCTTTTATTTTGGCACTTCCGGTTATCGGCATTTGAAATTGCATATTAGCTAAATATTTAGTTTCACCCGAAACATTTAGATTCAACATTTAGATTTAGATTTATATTTAACATTTTGACTTATATTTAACATTTAGATTTAACATTTAGATTTATATTTATATTTAACATTTATATTTAACATTTAGATTTAGATATAGATTCAACATTTAGATTTCTATTTAACATTTAGATTTCTATTTAACATTTAGATTTCTATTTAGCATTTAGATTTAGCATTTAGATTTTACATTTAACATTTAGGTGTAACATTTAACATTTGGATTTAAATATTTAAAATATCTCTAAGTTCACAAATATTGTTCTAAATGTGCAAAAAAGTGACTCTCAAAAATTCAAACCAGTTTTTTAAACATGTTTTTAGCTAAATGTGACAAAATGTTGCTGTTATTTTCAGAGTGAGATGCTTTACAAACGGCACCACATAGATACCATGTCCGTGTTTTATACCATCTATGGTTTTAAGCTAATTAGCTGACACTTGCAGTTAATAAACACACTTGTCTATTGATTGCATGTACTCAAAGATGAACAGCACACTGAAACTTCCAGTGACGTCAGTAAGAATTTCAGTGTTACATTGGAATGCTTTTGACTGAGAACAATGAGACATGGCAGAGATATTCAGTCCTAAGATGTATCCAAGGCTATATACAGGCCTTCAACCTCAATAACTCCATTCTGAATGTGTGATTTATTTATTTTCTTTCCTTTGGCTGACACTTCATTCAAGGATGTAACTAGTTTCCAGTACAAATGCAAAGTTTAACTGATGAGATCAGAAAAACAAAAGATATTTTTATGCACTTCAGCAACAGAAAACATGTAATATGATTCAACATTTAATGTTTGGCTTTCTACCCACTCCCAATCAACAACTAGCTCATTAAGCTGCAATAACACCTGTCTCTGATCAATAAAAATAAAGACATACAGTATATTGTCATAGAAACAACTACACACTCCATGAGCTATGGAGCTTGCTTGCCTCAGTATCCAATTTTATTCATACCCATAAATTCCTGTGTCTTTCCATGCAGCTTCCTGTTGGTACACGCATTGGCATCAGATTATAAAGATTATAAGCAGGCAATAATACTTTTTGAAAGTGTTTATTTGCAGGTTGTTTTTAACGAATGCCAAACTCCAGTAAAAAGGAAGAAATAGAAAATAAATGGAAGACATGCATAATGCTCGACAAAACATTTTGTTTTGATTAGTTTAACTTTGTTTTGGCTTAAATGTGGTGACAAAATGAAAAGAGTGGCTTTCAGACTTCCTTTCTCAGGAGTACGCTTTTCTTTTGGTGGGGCTTTTCTTTGTCATTACTTTGGACAAATTTGAAATTACAGATGACAAAAAAACAAAAAAACAAAAAAAAAAGGGGGGCAGTTGTGGCTCAGGTAAAAGGGTTGTTGGCTCCCACCATTCTGTGTGTCGAAATGTCTTTGGGGAACATACTGAACTCCAAATTGCTCAAAAGTTGTGCCATCGGTGTGCGTGAATGATTATTCTACTTTCTGGTGAGCTGTTGGCACTCCACATTGCAGCCAGCCTCAGTGTAAGACTATGTGAATCAGTGAATGTGACATATCATGTAAAGCATAATTAGAAAGATGGGATTATAAACCCATTCACCAAAAGTCACATGGTTCTGGTCACATCTGACTACAGGCCTACATTGCACACTGCAAATAGAAGATGCACTGACTGTTACACAGACTGTCCTTCAGCAGCATGACCTTGACTGAAGCACCATTATTGTGACACTGAATTCTCCAGTGTGAAGTAAACAAATTTCAGGTTGTGCATCTTTTTTTTTTCATTTCCTTTTCAACAATGACTAGCCATTGGTTTGTGTTTTGATTTTTCAATGACTCAATTTTTGAAATGACCTTTGCAGCATTTTAACCAAATGTATAAAATTTGTAAAGTAAAGTATCCACATCCACAACAAAGAGGAAAAGGACCTTTTAATGGTGCTGATATGATGGCATGCATGAATCATGTGACTTATTTGTCACTCAAGCCTTTACCTACTCCAAAGAAGAAAAACTGAAAACATCTCATTTGTGTGCATCAATAAGGTCAGTGTAACCTTCCTCAAATTAATACATGAAACTAATATTCATTTCATATCTCTATCACATTTTCAACATGATTTTCCACCATTTGAGTCTAGACTGGAGTTCTTTTCATCGTGGCATTTCTTTGCACTCTCTGTGACGATTTCATGTCACAGACTGGAGAATTAGTGCCACCAGCTGTTTATCCTGATGTGCTCACCTCCTTATATTTGCATGACTATCATAGAAAAATTTTCATTTTCATCAAATGTGACTACATTTTGCACTAAATTTGAAAGATCTCATCACATTAATTGTCTTTACATTCTTTCTTCAGGCAATGTGGTGGCTCACATACCCAAAGGTTACCTACATGTAACTTTGGGCTCCCGGTACGATCACCTGTGAGAATTTTTTGAACTGGTGTGTTGTGTGTGTATCAAGCTGTCTTTTCTATTTCCCCTTTATAAATGTAGTTGGATGTGAGTCAACACTCCTAAATATAACACAGAATTTTGCTTCTGTATGGGTTGATTATGTTTTGGGTTATATCAGTCACAGCTATGGAGGGATCTGTTTTCATTTTTTGTCACAGGTATCTGTCGATCAGTAGAAATCAGCTTTGTATTAGATTCTTTAAACTCTTCATCTCTCCTTGTTTTCTAATGCACACCAGGTTATGCAGCCCATTGGGCTTACTGTTGTAACATTATGCAAATTGTGTAATAATGATACCACAAAAAAATGAATAAATAAATAAATAAATAAATACCACATCCTAATTGCTGACTTTGGAATTATTCACAGATATTGTTTTAAATAATTTTTACAGTGACATAATCTAATTTAATTCTGTGCCCCAAATATTCTTAATTATGACAGTTTAACAGAACAAGAATGCCAAGAAACACTTCTTGTACTTGGCAGTCATAAGCATTGGAGGCCTGTGTGGCTCTGCTGTGTGACTGAAGACACAACAATCATTTATCACACTGACCACATACAGTATGTTCTGACTGTCAGTCACTGTTCCATTCTTTAGTGCAGTCCAATACTTCCAGCACTGGCCAGAACATAACAGTGCTGAACTTATGTCTGCTGCATTACAGTGAGAAGATATTTGATGAGTAGGCCTACATGTAGCCTACCCCACGGTCTCCTCCTCTCCGCCTTCTCACTCTGCCATTGGTTAGCACGAGGCAGGCTCCGGGATGATGATGCCTGGAAAGGGGGGTAAACTCGGAGCGCACGTCTCCCCCGCTGCGCACACACGCACAGCAAAAGTGAAGTGAAGATGCTTCTTACCTTTCGTTCAACAGTACAGCCCGTAAACCAGTCACTTCTTCTGCTTCTTCTCCTCCTACCACAGCGCCAAACTGTCCCCTTCCCTGGTTTACGGAGCTCGTCCAGCTCGGAGGAGACGCGAGGAAGCACCAGAGATCCGGAGCCCCGTCGCCCTGGTAGCGTATCTGTGGAGAGCTACGCGTCGGTATGGGTGCGCTGACAAAAGGACGTTACCTCTCCATGACTGGCCTCCTGCTGCTTGTTTATTGCACAGTGTCGGTGATCTCCAAAGGTAAGAGCTGTGTCCGCGTGCATGCATGGCTACTTGGTTTACCCAGGGTGCTAAACAACAACAACAAAACAACAAATCAACAAACAGCCTTCATGTGCCATCCGCGTGGTTACGCACCGCTTGTCACGTTTCGGTCGTGTTTGCACTTATTTTTCTGAAGCTTTGCAAATGTACAGCTGTGCACCTTCATTTTTCAGCGTGAGGTTTTGAATCACGCTCGGACTTATTGTGACTGTTGGAGCTTTCTCTTCCCCCAATGCGCAGCAGAGCTTTTGATGTTGATTCATCAAGCCACAGCTCATACTGTCAAGTTCCCACACTGTTTATCTTTTTTCATATCAACCTCAAATCGTTGTGAATTGTCCCGGTTCCACTCTAATGAATCCATCATCATGACCGCGCTGCATCCAGCAGCGGGCTTTTAATAGAGACACGCCTGTGCAACAGGCATGTCGTTTTCTCCGTGAGTTACTGTACTGATTCTCCGGACGCCTGTCTTCATTATAAAACGATCCACTGCTGATATCATGAACTGGGGACAGAGTCAGGGAGAATTAGGGGCTGTGGAGGGTTGTTTGGGCAGGGCGCAGGGAAAGGCAGTTCTGTTGTATTCAAGCACAAAATTAGAAAGCATCGTGCCACCGACGCACCTATAACGATTTCTGGACATCAGCGGGGTTACATGCATTTTTATGGACATTTTGATAATTAGTTGAGGCGTGTGTGGTTTATGAAAAGATCATGAACATATTTTACTCTTATTCAAAAACACACCTGAATGTGGGCTGGTTGTGTCAGGCGGGGGGCCTGATGAGGACTGAGCATCTGTCTGAGTTTCATGTTATTTTTTTTATTTTCTTTTAATATATTAGATTTAGAGCCCATATAACAAAATAAAAAAAGGAGATGTGACATTTGATGCAGGGACTCTTTAGAGCTGAGGTTTCGGGGTGTTAGCCGCTTCACTGAAACCCATTTTAATCAAATGTTACAATGCAAGCACACAAATCTACAACAACATGTTTGCCTTCCAGCCATCTGATTGTTTTCATCTGAACTCTTCAAGAAATTGACATTCACATAGGTTGAGTGTGTACCATGATGCTATTTGAATCTGATATGATTTTACTTTCCTCTTCATAAGACTTTAGAGATTTTATGCTCTAAACTCACTGCATGGCAGCCCAGCTGGACTGAGTGCAGTAAGAGATTGAGGTCAGAGCATCAGGACTCCATTGCTCCACTGAACATAGGTGTGCAATGTCCAGTGTTAGACTGAGCTCAGGAGCCCTCCAGCTTTTTCATCTTCTCTGTGAGTCTCTGGAATCTGTTGAGTGGTTTCTATATTACAATTTATTGGTGTATTGTGAGAAGATTGAGTGCTAAACACTTAAGTTACTGGGCTTTTGAGAGTTTTGTATGCAGCATGCATAAGTGTTATTACGGGGCAGTATTGTTTTGAGCTTATTTTTGTAAAAACGTAGACCAGTGTCATGTCCTGTACAAATATGAAAACCAAAAAAGCACTTGTTGAAAATAAACAGAAAAACAATGAAGGTACATTCTAGGAAAAATAACTAAATGTATAATTACAGTGCCGCTATTTATTTAAACCAATGCCTTGTGATCCCTCAAAATAAAACACTGCCTTCTGGCATCCTCCATCATCACAGTTTGGTGCAGTATTTTTATGAGCCAGGAGAAGTTTAAGAGGTACTCCAGCTATTTATTATTGCACCTCTATAAAGTTGGGGGACTCACAAAAGACAGATTTAAAAAAAAAAGAATGATAAAAAGGAGAAGCAATGGCCGAGGTATACAGACTTTTAGTCCTTGTTATGGGTCAAGCTCAGGATCCTACAATTCCTGCAGTGTGTCTTAATTGCATCATTATATTGCCCTTGCATGACAGACGGCATAAGTGTGAAGCCTGATGACATCATCGAGATTGTCTGATGACTAGCAATGTGTCATCATAACGATAAATTCCCGCTGATGATGTATGTGCGCAGCCCAACACGCATATTGACAAATATGGCGGAAGGCAGAGCAGATACGCCGGGCAGCGAGGAGCTCTTTCTCACACTCCGGCTGCCAATCAGACACTGGGTCGAACCTCCACAGGCAGCCTGAAATGTCTCTGAAGCAGAGACTATCCAGGTGGATTCATGGACTGAACTCTGATCATCTACCTGTGCGTGTTTTCACTTTGTTTATTTCATGTACCAGCTTCTAAATCTGAGTCTGACTCGCAGTTTACGCCGCAAAATATAATGACACGAAGAAGTTTAATTAGATTTGTGTCCGATGATGAGAGAGAGAGAGAGAGAGAGAGCGAGAGAGAGAGAGAGAGAACGCTGTTATTAATCAGAGAAATAAAAAGTTGTTTCCTGATTGTTTCACAGTGGTTACATTTAGCATGTACAGACACGCCCACCACCAGCTCCCCCTAGCCTTTATTATTGTTTTGGTCATAGATTTATAGTCATAAAGATTAGGCTGAATTGGTGTTTATTTATTGTCATTTTTATTGTTACCGTGATAAATACCAGAAATGATCAGGATACATTTTGTAGTCCATATCGCCCATCCCTACTGATGACACCATTATTATCTGAAGACAAACAAAGAAATGAAGAGTGCCCCCTCATCATTTAGACAAGCAAATGTCTGACTTATTGCAAAAATCCTTATTAAATGTTACAGTGTTGATCATTAGAATTTTATTTTCTGTCCACTGACTGATCAATAAATCTCTTTAGCTCTAGAAGCAGCAACATAAAAACTCACTTCATGCACCCAAAATGCTTCCATCATGTCTGCACGAACCAAAGAGAGATGCACACCTTGCGTGTTACCATTTCTTTGCACATTACATCAGTCAAAGGCCATAAACGTAACAACAGGTGTCCTCACAAGGTCCACTCTATGAAGCAAACAGCAGCAGGACTCGGAGCTCACACTCAGAGAGATTTAAACTCTTAAGGATCAGCAGTGATGTTCACAGGCCATGTTAGCCGAGGCGAGACTCACGCAAGGGGTCACAAAGGAGGGCTCTTCCCGTGTAACACGGCTGTGAGTAAGCATGGTGTGGCCCAGAGGGAAACTTTAAAAGGCTTTTCAAGCATGTCGCACAGCACTGGTCATGAAACACACAAGAGAGACTTCCAGCTTCCTGAGCAGTGATATTAGATGACTGGTCACTTCCTTATAGATGAGGTTTCAGCTAAAACCATGTATTTATCTCTCTTAATATCTCTTAATGAAGCCCTACTGTGGTTATGTAATATCCCCTATACTCATGATGAAGATCTTGTTGATTCCATTTGACACATAGGCATCGTCTTTATTTGGGACTTGATTCATTTTTGTGACGTCTGATTTAACAAGAGAGCAGGTGTGTGTATAGAGTAAAGACAAATAATGATTGTCTTATTTGATAAGTTCATTTGCCAATAATTCATCACGCTCTGCTCTAAGTTTTCCTAATGCTCTATATTATTAGAAGAACATCTTATGAGATCATGGTTCTCATCTGCTAATGTTTACCCTGCTGGAAAGATTGCACACATGTACGGGCCCCTGGTGGTCAACTCATTAGATAAATATTACCACAAACAGCTTCTTGTAGCGTCACACATTCACAATTGAGTCGAGTCAGTCGCCACATGGCATGTGGTGTTGTGACTCTCTGTTTTCTGTTCACTGCAATCTCATTCAACATGAGGACTCATCAGTTCTCTCCAGGCTTTAGTTCAGCATTGACCTCACACTGCAGATTGCACCGCTGCGTTCTTGCTCTTCAGGTAGGACAAAGAAAAAAAAAAGAAAAGAGAGGGAGGACAAAGGATGTACAAAACTGTGGCTACTTTTGTTTTCTAGAAGAAAATGGAAATCTCAAGGTTTTTTTTTTTTTTTTTCCCCGTGTACAGGGCTTTCATGAAAACAGACAAAGGTCAAATCTGTTATTTTCCCTCAGAGAAAGTAAAGGGGCTCTTATATTTTCCCTGCCGATCCCAGAATGAATCATCATAGTCAGGCTGCCGTGGGTGACAACGTGCGCAGTTCAGTGCCCAGATTTACATTTAAATGAAACCAAATGGCTGTACATTCAGAAATGATATACAGTAATGATGATGGTAATAAAAGCAAAGTCCTCCTTCATATTAGACAGGCTTCTACTTGGGATTGCTGTCATTTGGGGCCTTTGCAGGTACAGTCAGTGAGTTATGTCTTTGCTATGTCAAGACTATTACCTTCACATTTCAACGAGTGGATTCATCAGCATGCTGCCTAAGAGACTTAATGTAGTCAGCAATCAGCCCGGCAGCTCATTGGATTCTCCTGTTCACTATGTGGCTGAATGATACTTAAACATTCAACTTTTTCCAGCTAGTGCATGTCATCTGTAGCTGTAGGTTTATGTGGCAAAAAGCCCTGACACATTCAGGGTGCAAACAGCCAGGTTCCAGATCATCCACAGACGGCATCTTCCTGCAGCTGAGCCAGAAGAACTGTGACAGAGAACCAAAATGGCAGTAAGAGTGAATGAGATTGCCGCAGCTGTAGGCTGTTGTGGGTCAACTTACAGGGATAAAAGCAGCACATGTATTTTATATACAAGAAAAACATTGAAGCCGCACAAAAAATGACTGTAAAGTGATAGGTGTTGCTGAAAGTGATAAATGCACAGAGAAATATCACCTGACTTTGCAGTTCCCCTCAGTTCTAATTATTGTTTTAGCCTCTCTTAGTTGTTGTTTTGGTTTTATGCTTCAGTCTCACAGATTTTTGCTTTGGATAAAAGCGTCTGCTAAATGACTAAATGTAAATGTAAATGATTTAAACAACCGCTGTTCTAGCAGCAGCAGATTACTTAGGAAAAGCTTTGAACTCACTGTAAACTACCTGCCTAACACCAGTTAGCTGGTAAACATAATGAAGCATTTAAGAGCCAGACATTTTCCCTTGGGAGCCAACTAAAACATATCTACAGTAAAACAACTATATGTTAGAGGTTGACTGATATTGAGTTTTTAAAGGGTGATATAATAACGATATGTCGGAGCAGGAAAAATACGATTACCGTCCCTTTCCCTGCCACCTGCCAATATTTGACTGAATTATACACTGAATAACTGAACATTGAACATCGAGGTCAGTAATTCCAGTTGAGAAGCCAGAAATGACGATGGGATGCAAAATGGCGAGGTGATGTCTACAGTAGCACCCTGACTCTGAGCCAGGGTCCCAGGCAAAGTCAAGTCTGACAAAGGTAACATGTTATTCATACTGGGGTACGGGCTGATATTTAGAATTCCTCTGAAAATGCTTGAGTCACGATGGCCTGATCTGTCCTGGATGAAAGCTGTGGTTTCTATCTTACTTAATGTGAGGGGACGGTAATCAGGACAGGGTGAGAAGGTCTGCTCAGCCATGGTGCTGAATCATGTAACAAAGCTGCAGATACCCTTCATTCATCTCAGTCAGGAAATTCAATCAGTTGTGCTCTTACAGCCACACGTCTTCATTCCACAGTCCCGTCTAGATTGTGGCAGGGTAGGTTTCTCTTTAGATATAGCGGTCTTTATATGATACATGTGGAAAAAAAATTTTCTCTGTTTTTTCATTATTTTCAGCACCTGCAAAAGAAGACCCCGAGGGTGAAACACACTTGGGAATTGAATGTGGTGGGCGGAGGATTCACTGTATGGTATAATGATGAGGAAAAAATGACGTAGGCAGGTAAACTGCCTTTGAAAGAAGTGCCGAAGACCACTTGTATTGTTTATTGTTGCAATGAGTTTCAAAGACATCTGTATTGATGTTTAATTCAATATTTATTCATTTTAGACATTCAGCTGATGTTTTAACACAAAGTAGCAATGGCCCAGTCTTAATTTAGTCTGCATTGTTTATTGCAGAGGTCAAAACAACAGACAGACAGCATCAGCAAAATATATTGTAAATATCCATGGAATATTTATACATCATAAATAATAGATAAGAACTATGGATAGAAATAACATCTAGATAGAAAAACTAGTTTTTCTATCTCTGTATGGGTGACTTGTTTTGTACCTAAACACACACACACAAACAACTGTAATAAAGTGATATACAAAACTGTGTTTAAATATTCATAGCTATTAATTGAATATCATTTTAATTTTTCTAATCTTTCAAGATTCTTACATGTGCCCTAAATAAACACATATTTATTGCTGCAAACTGTAATTAATCACACTTGTGCTGTGGAGCAATTACTCTCAAGCTTCAGCACAAGTAGAACAGTCTTTATGAAAAAGCAGCGCTAATGTGTGTGTGTGTGTGTGTGTGTGTGTGTGTGTGTGTGTGTGTGCGTGTGTGTGTGTGTGTGTTTCACATTAATTTGGCCTTTGCTGTAGAGCAATTGCTGGCACTGTATTGGTGCAGTAATATACTCCAAATTTAGAGGTGTCAGGCTGCGCAGGCTCTGTGATCTTCTTCATATCTGTGTTTACAGATCGTGTGCACCAGATGAGCTTTTTACAAGGCCGCTTTATGATAGCATCCTCCAAGCAGCCATAAGACCTACCGTGCATGTGTGTTTGAGAAAGTGAGATGCACGCACGCAGACATGCATAGTAATTAGGAAACCCACACACAGCTCTGTTTAAATTTTATTTATACTACATTGCTGGATAGCATCTGACTGTGTGAGGCGAGTGAAAGGCAAGACCTCATCTCTTATCAAGCCGGGGAGAATTAAATATTGTTATCGAAAAACATGCCCCGTTGATGTGTGGGTCATTGCTGAAATCTTTGTAAGCTGATCTCAAGTAAATGACCCTTTGAATGACTTCAAGTGACTCTCATAGTCCAAACCAATGTATCAGAGTGTCATTAATTTTTAGATTGCATGGCGCTGACCACCTTTTGTTTCTATTAGCCATGATAGTGGCTATATGGATATGTCTGTCTGTCTATCCACCATAGGATGTCATGCAACTTTGTACATTGCTAGTCTTGAGAGGATAAATCCTGCTTACGTTGGTGACTTCATCTATTAACAAACTCCATCAGCCTCTATCAGATAACAATTGTCACTTATCCTGTGAAATATTTCAACACCCACTAGATGTGTTGTCACAATAAAAAGCTCTGAGATGACTCCGGTGATGCCCTGACTTTACCTCCTGTGTCATGTGAGGTTGACATTTGTTGTTTCAAATGAAATATCTCAACAACTAATTGATGGGTTGCCAAGATCTGGCACAGACATTCATGTTCCCTTTAGGATGAATTAGTGATCCCCTGAATTGTCACTTTACAAAATGACATTCTGTCCTATACTTTGGTCTATAGTGGTAAACATGCTCAACATAATAATAATATAATTTGGGCACAGTTTGTGATGTCGCTGTTGCGTTATCGTTTTGGTCCCTTCCCCACACGGCTTCATGCCACGCCAGGAGCATTTCAGAAGCAGAGCTTCTTGCCCTTTGTTTACTTGCTCAGATTTGGTCATATTTTTTTATTTATTTTCAGGGATTATACTCTAATAAAACAAAATTATGAATATTATATTAAATGTCTGCCATATTCTGTCAATAGAGCCTGACTGGACCTTTAAAGCCAGTATGGATTGTTGAAAATAGAGACAGCGATTTAAGGGCAAGATTTCATTTAACTGCTAAAGCAGCCAGAACAGTAACCCAGCGACATGAGCTGCCTCCACTGAAAGGCAAGTATTTGTAGAAAAGCCTCTCCGAGTAGATCACAGGTATTTTCCTGGACACCTGATGTATGGCCTTTGATATAACTACCCTGATGGTTCTCTGCTGTTGCTTTACTCTCTTTCATGGCCTTGGGTCAGCTGTTTAAACATGTCCTCTGTTGATCCATAGTGCAGCAGCGGGCCTACCGGGACAGAACACTGCTGAAGGACAAGTTGTGATGAATGGACTGTGAGCAGCGGTCTCAGCTCGCTGTGTCCTGTCCTGCCTGGAGGACCTCTCAGTCTCTTGCTGTTGGGCACACGTTAGTCATTGGACCATGCTGTTTGTGACCAGCGGCTGACACACAGGTGTTGCAGAAAAGGACACAGAAAGACTTTGATAGTGTAATAAACATCCATATGATGGACACGACTATGTAAAAATTAGTGAGTTTAGTAATTCCTTCTTAAATATTGTTATTTTAAAGCCCCCCATGAGCTGCTGTCTGCATGTTTACTCTTTAAGAATGTGTAGGTTGGAGATAAAATACAAAGGACGAGCCTCAGCTGCACTGTGCTGCAGTCCTGGAAAAATAACCAATAACCAACAATCATCTGATTATTTGTAAAGCAGAACAGATCTACTGCTGATTGGTTGGTTGGAGAAAATGAATCTGTCACAATTTGTTCTCATTCCAGCTTCTAAATGTCAGCGTCTGCTTCTCTGTTTTAGAGCATGGACTGTATATTTGATATCTCTGTGGACTGTTCAGTCACCTCGGCTCACAAATGCTGTCTTTTTAAGTCGAACCTTAAGATTTATGATGAAATAATGAATAATTAACAAAATACTTATTTACATAGGCAAGTCCATAGTTATGTTTTGGATATTTATGTTACATAATAAAATTACATTAAAACATTTTTAAATAACTGTACAGGACCATTTACCATAAACAGTAACAGAGACTATAGTACTTGTAGCCCATTCTGGTGTTCTGTATGAACCTCATCAGACACCGTAACCAGACTGAATGCACATGCGCAGTGTGTTGCCGCTCTGTGTTGTTAGCTCCCCAGGTTTTCATACAGCTACTGTGTGTTTGCTGCAGCATCCAATAAAGCTACTGTGGATTTAAAGTGCATAGTCACTTATTCTTCTCACACACACGTCGATAGTACTATAACTATTGCTACTGCTGATTAGGCTCTTTTTAACCACTATGGTCATTAAAGTACAACTTTGACCTTAAAAAGATGGCGAAACATGAAAGCAGTCCAGTGATGATTGATTGATTGAATCATTGCAGGAGTCTAACAATCAGACAGATTTTTTTTATTTTAGGAATGATTACATTTAAAAAAAACATCGAACTGAAAGGTGAGAATGCCAAACATTTGTAAACGTATTAATTAATTAGATGTAATTTGCCCTCCAGTGTGCTCCTAAGGATTCAAATTTTTTACAGAAAACAAAAACTAATTAATCTCAGTCACTGCTTTAAAGGGTGCCCTTTTTGTAAATGATTTTAATGATGCTTGTAATTATTTGATGTCTGTCTGATCTGCCTATTTGGTCACTTTTTTATTTTATGTTTTTGTGTTTTCTGGCACTTCCGTTCTTAAAATCTAGCCTGATAAAAGAAATAGTACATTTAATAATGATGATAGTAATTGTAATAATTAAATTAACAACTTGTTAAATGAGGCCTACTGATACCTGGAACACTGTTACCAGACTACAGAGCATCATGTTAAAGAAAGAAAACATTCCAGCTCTGACTCACCTTGTGTGCACGGTGTTCCACCTTGCTGTACTTGCATCATTTCTTTCAGCACAGCAGGCCCACACATCCTTTAACATCTGATGACCAGAACAGCATCTTAGAGAAGCAGACTCCCTCCTCCCTCCACGGCCACTAACACAGGCTACTCATACGTACTGTAATAGTGAGGAGGATTAATTGAGGAGTTTATGTCGTTAGGTTGGGATATTCTTCTCTGCATGCTTTCGAGCAATTACTACAGTGGCCGGGAACCCTCAATGTCGCAAATAAAAGAAACGCTGCAAACAAAAAGAAACAGCACTGCAAATAAAAGAAAGAAACGCCTCTGCAAATAAAAAGAAACGCTGCAAACAAAAAACTCCACAACGGAAGTGAATTACCGGGGACTATTATTGCCAGTGCACCTGTAGTTTTTTATGTGAGCAAAGAAGAAGAAGAAGAAGTACAGAAGCGTATTGCATTCACTTGAAAAAAATAAATTAGACACCTGATCTCGTAATTACGAGATAAGGAAAGGTGCCTTATTGGCCACTGCAATTCGGTAAAGTTAGAAAGATATTGGCACTTCTGGGATCAATAACTCTTAATTGAAACGTTGTTAAAACACAAAACGCATATTTTCAACCATAGTAAGACAGACAACAAGCTACAACCTAATGTTCATCACAACGAGCTACAACCTAATGTTCATCATAACGAGCTACAACCTAATGTTCATCACAACAAGCTACAACCTAATGTTCATCACAACGAACTACAAACTAATGTTCATCACAACAAGCTCCAACCTAATGTTCATCAAAACAAGCTACAACCTAATGTTCATCACAACGGGCTACAACCTAATGTTCATCACAACAAGCCATCCTCGGAGCCACACCAACAACATTAGTGTTTACTAGGACTTTTCATAATTTCTGGGAATTTTTATTAGGAATATTAATTAATAACTTTAATATGATACAGTACTGCGGTAACGCTATCTACACTTTAAAATCTAATACCCAACTACATCGGTTTGCAGCACTGTTTCTTTTTGTTTGCAGCGTTTCTTTTATTTGCAGCATTGAGGGTTCCCAGCCACCGTACATTACAGATGATGCAGTGTGTATGTGGTTTCACATTTTACAAACTTTTAGGAAATGATTCACTTTTGAAATGCAAAACATATTTCTCTGACTATATTTCAAAAAACTAATTCAGCATCACATTTTGACCTTGAACTCAAACCTCAGTTCTTCTGTCCATGGTGCTGTGCAGTCGATATCCAGAAGTGAAAACCGAATCATGTAAAAGTGTCAGAAACTGCCTCTAAGATCACAATTTATTCAAATATTCACCCTCAAACATATTTTGTCCCAGAGATGATCAACTGCAGCTTAAACGCAACACATGTAGTATTTGAGTGAACGTAATGTCTTGGGATCAGCTTTGGGAACTCCAATCTGATGTGCAGATAAAGACTTGAATAACTCTCTAATTGTCTAATTGTAGCTAAAAGATTGCTTACAAAACAGTATTTTGTCATACATGGATTAGCCCATAGTAAAGCCTCAGTGTGCAGAGCGCCTGGCTCCTGATCAACATCTTGTACAGTAACTTTGCTCATTAGTAAACTTTTCCTTCAGCTTGATGTTTTCAGTTTGCACCATGGCAGTTTCACATCATTTCTTGTGGCAGGGGTCGGAGACAGACCAAACAAGTCAGTTTAAAATGACCACCACCAACACCAGCAACAGGTCATCAAATCGTTGTTGCTATGTGATTTCAGACTGTGAGGAGAAATTGTCAGTGTGCCTAAATTTAAAATAATATTTATTATAAATAGAAGATCACATGATTTTAACAAGATGGTGAAGGGTGACTCGGACTGACAGTGTGGTGATCTCTGAGCTGGATAGATGGCTAATGGAAGTAATGTTTTCCGCTAAATTGGTAGTTGAGCCAACATCATGCTGATATTACTGCTTAGTTGGTGGGCGGCATGGTGTTACAGTGGTTAGCACTGTCGCCTCACAGCAAGAAGGTTTCTGGTGTGAACCTCAGCTAGTGCCTTTCTGTGTTCTCCCTGTGTCTGCATGGGTTCTCTCTAGGTACCACAGTCCAAAGACGTGAACTCAACAGGTTAATTGGTAACTCTAAATTGTCTGTAGATGTGAATAGGAGTGTGTGTGTGTGTGTGTGTGTGTGTGTGTTTTAAAGATACAGACAGGAAATGACAAAGGTCTCCCAGCCTGGAGCATTTAGCCCGTTTTATAGAAGCTCTGTTCTGTGTTGCGCTGTAGTGATCGGTTCCCCACAGGTTCAGAGTTTCAGTGATGAAGTTGGCAGACTGGTGGCTTTGGATGGAAAATGCATCATGTTATTGTGCTGAAACAACTTTACATTAGACACAGGGCTATTTGGGTGCTTCATGTTGTGACTGCATCCAGCTCTGTCAAGCAGAAAAGATCTAATACTAGCCTGTAAATAGCCTCATACTATAAGGTGTAAGAGAGGAATGAAACTTTGGTGAAAGCAAATGAAGCTGAATCATCATATGTAATCAGTCACACACACCAAACACAGACATTCTTATGACATTTTTAACATTTAAATATGGCTGCCTACTCACTGATCCATGTTAAACCAATGATGCTGGCAAAGCTTTGCCTCCACCACACCAGCCTGCACATTTTTAGTTTAGGGTACACTGAAAAGTAGTCTTCACTTTGAGAAACATCTCTGGTGTGAGATAACAAGCCACCAGTCGCCTCACCATGGTTTCATTGCTTAATGGTCACGACACAAAAACATTACAATAAATAAGACAGTTTAAAAATGCTGCACATGCATTTTATTTTGTTTTTATGTCAGAAAGCTTCCAGCTTTGCTTTCTTTCTCAAAGGCACCTTCTTGACCGCTTCACAGTTTTATGGTCTATCTGTTTTTGACAGTCTGTTCACTCACCAGCCACGAGTCACATTCCTCATAACATTACTCACTGCAAGTATCAACCTGGATTGACAAATGATCAGAACCAGCGTCTCGACAGCCGTGGCCACTGTGAAACGGAGGGTAATATGAAAATACATTTAAAGCCTGTCACCGTGGGAGAGACATCAGGCATTAGTTTACAGCGTGCTGTGATGGGTTTGGGCATATTTCAAGATAGACTTCTGGACAGGAAAATAAGGTAGCCATGTTTTCATGATAGCAGACAGCTGCTACTATTTCCTCTGAGTTTCTTAGCTGGAAGCTAATGAAACCCTCCAACCTCTCACTAGCTGTTTTTCTTTTTTATTTTGTTTTATTAGTTGGTGACTAATGTATCAGTTTGTGTGTCTATACTGTATGGAGCCTATTGTTTTAATGAGTATGGAGTTTGATGGAGGGACAGACATATAGACGATATCACTGGTGTTCTGTTGACTAAAGAAGGACGGACAGCTTGAATTGGGACTTGGTAAAGCATTTAGAATATGAATATTACATTGTACTCTGCTGTGCTTCGTCTTGGCTGGTAGTGGCTGTTTAACTCTTCAGTTCCTCTTGTGCCTACGGCATCCTCCTACTGCCTTCTTTTCAGGCTTGAAATGTTCTCTTTTGAAACCCATTTCGGCTTTTGATACAATCTCAGAGTTCTTCAGGGTCAGCACCACTGTGGATTACTCAACCCTCCCATGTAAACCAACATGTATTCATCTCAACCTTGTGGGTCATGTTTGCATCTTTGCTGATTTGCTGTGGTTTGTGCCCACACAGGGTTGCAGGAGAATGGTTCTTTTGTTGCTGTTGTGGTTGTCTTTTAAGTTGCATTAGTGTTCATTTGAATCGATTGTATTTATGAAACAATGTGGCGTGCTCTGCAACACTGTCCTGAAGCTGCTGCTTGCTTGGGAAGATGTCATATCATGCTGCTGCTGTCTGTATGATCCAGCAGACCTTTTCCAACAGTTTGACATGAAAAGTCGACCAGATTAATGCTGTCTGAAGAGATTCTTTTGTCAGTTGGATGAATAGCAGTGACCAGTGTTCAGTCATGGTGGCAGTCACGCTTCCCTGTCTTTCCACAAGTACATCTGTTTTATAAAAAGAACCCTTTTAGCCAATACCTTTGACACATACTATACTATGACAATGGAATGTATTGCATGTGTTTCACAGGCATGGAAAAGGTTTAGTTGTTAAATGCTGTCAATAAGAGCTGCCATCAGGTCAAATACGTTGAGGTGCAAATAAAAATATATATACAATGTCAAATATAGATGACACGTAACTATGTATGCACAATATCAAATCTGAAGTACAGGTAGGTTTATATGGTTGATTCAAAAAGATCATGTTCATGCCCCTTACTGCACATTAGACCAATGCATCCCATAAGTCAGAGTTGTAATGCTCATCATACAGTCAGTCAGTGAGAGAAGAGGATGATTTCAGTGAACATTTTAGGAAAGAGCTGAAATGGAGGCTGGATCTTCCTCAGCTCCGCCTGCCTCTGCTCTCCTGCTCTCTGCCTGAGGTAGACCAGTTGTAAAGTTTGATAGTGCTGGTGTCCTGTGGTGCAACATGGTGTTAACTCCCTGCTGCTGAAGGTGCTCCTGTGCGGTACACAAAGTTGCACTACGTACCTGATGCAACTGTAATGTGGGAGTAGTGTGTGTAGTGTTAATATAGCTTAATGAGTAGACAACACTGAAATGAGAAGTGAGACACAAACCAGAGGAGTGAATGTCTCACTGACATTGTTGTCTGCATTAACAATGTGTTGTGTGGGTCTTGAGCTGCTTCTCAGCTGGGAGTGTTTGGAGGCTGGCCAGTAGGAGAAACATGCATTCAGTTTGGCTCTCATAATGCTCAGTGTGTACAGTCTAAAGGATAGTGTTAAATAAAAGTGGCATAAATGTGCAATATTCTAAGAGAAATGTTTGTGTTCCCCTGTATTATGGAAGGTCAACAGGTCATTGCCAGTTACAGGCTATATAAGGCGGCCAGTTTCCAGCAGGAGCAGCTGCTCTCAGGACCAGGCCTGTGCCCTATAGTAGTTTATTTGGAAAATGTCTGTACAGTGGTCCTTCGTTTATCGCGGGGGATACGTTCTAAAAATAACCCGCAATAGACGAAATCCGCGAAGTAATCAGCTTTATTTTTTAATTATTATACATGTTTTAAGGCCCTAAAACCCCTCAAACTTTCGCAGATTTAACAAAAATAAGTACAATACTATATATGTACTGTAAATAAAACTAAAGATCAAAACCTGTTTTCAAGTCCAAACATTTTTAACAAATTTAATTTTAATGATCAATCTACGAGGTTTGACACATAAGAAATTATTACCAGTAACTCACGTGTATTTCACAGTTCCTCTGACTGCAAACATACAGCACTTCAGAGTCACACTGCTAGCGATTTAACATTTATGTAAATCTGACTAGCCAAACGCATTTTGTACAGTACTCCCTTAGCCAATCAGGACGCCGAACACAATGCGTGTTCATACTGTACAGTGCAAAACAGCGAGACCGCGAAAGGTGAACCGCATTATAGTGAGGGACAACTGTGTTTTAGTGTGAGAGAAATAAACACTTGATTGGGATGCACCTAACCAATGCTTCATGTCCGCTGCTACATGGTTATCCTACAATGGGACACATATATGTATGTGTTATGTGCCCTCATGCTCTTCATTACATAAGTGTGACAGCATGTAAACCTACACAGGTGCCTCCAGACATGATGCAAGAAAGGTAACTACAGCGACATATTCTGTAGTTTAAGCCCACTGAGCAAACAGCAGTGACTGAGTTGGTAGTGAGAACATGATGGCTTTTATAAGCTTAGATAATTCTCAAAAAGTAAATATCTGATTCAAATTTGTATCTCGAAACCTGTGGTAAATATCCAACCACTGATGTAAGACTAATTGCAGTTGCATGCCTACTATAAGTAACAAGACCTTCCCTGGACCTGTGAGAATGGTGAATTGTAATGTCACGTTTGTAGCAGAGACACACACTGAGTTGAGTCGTCTCTTTTCGTCAGCCACTCTGTTCTCAGGGCATGTGAAATTCATATCCGCTCTGCAAAGTAACAGAAATCACCTCCCAACACTAAAAAGCTTTTAACGTCACCCGCCAGCAGGTCAAGGATATATTCTGCCATTAGTCTTAGTATTAAGATGAAGTGAGGAGTTTGGGAGAGGAACATTTCAGCATGATATACAGACTGTGGCACTTACCTATTAACTACATCAATAATGTTTTACAGTAATATGAATTTTGAATAAAAACCTAATTAATTCAAAGACATTGGAGATGACAAATGCATCAAACAAACAGAGCTATTTGGCAAACGGTGAGATTTGTATTCAGTCAGGAGTACAGGTGGATATTTGGGAGTTTAAAAAACCTGAATAGGTGGTGGAGAAATATCAGGAAATATAACCATGTCATGTCACTACTGATTTTCTCTAGAAAAGTGTCAGCATCCATGGCGAGGCACTGTAACTGGATAGATGCATGCTATATATGCAGACTGTGTGGAATAAATTGAAGTAGTCCATCACCTTAAGTCCTTGAGTAACGAGTAGCCCTCAGGGCTGTATGGAAAGCAGAATGGTAATTGCAGACAAAAAGATCTCAAATCATTTCTAAACATTTTGTTGCACTTCAGTGGCATCCAGAATATTCCACATTTAGTTCTACATCTATCCTCCAAAAGATTCTCTCATTCTCTCATTCAAGGAAAGTGAAAAAGGTACAAGTAAAAAACAGTAAGACAGATATCCAGACAAGAATTAAGAGGCATAATGGATTACATAAAATATAAAGTATTAAACCTTAAATCCATGTCATTTCTTATAATCCCCTCAGCTTTAGAAACATCAAGTATTACTTGCACTGACTGTAAAAGCAGCATTGACTGGAAGAGTCTTGTTTTTTATTGCTCCTCTAGTGCTGATAAAGACGAGAGTTTTGCTTGCTATCTAAACTTATACTGTAACAAGTGCATATAGCTTCTCTTCAAGAAGCCTTAGGTATGTGTGTTTCTCTGTGTGAGTGTGTGTGTGTGTGTGTATATATATATATATATATATATATAAGTCTGGAGGTCTGTCTTGCTTATCCTCCGCTGCATCTGTCCCCCGAGCGGCCTACTATTGATAGTTCTATATCGTTTGCTATGCGCTCACTTGGAAGAACAGCGTAATTGAATCTCCATTTGCAAAGCAACACAATCAATGGAAACAGGGTTGCTTAAGAGTTTACATTTAATGGTATGGACATCGCAATAAGGGAAATAAAATTAAATTTTTCAATTGTATGGAAGTACCTTCATAGCAGCTTCATTTGCATCATCCATTAGTTTTTATGATTTTCTGCAGGGTCATGCTAATTGAAATGTAACTTAATGCAATGATGATATTACTGTAACAACAGGGCACAAAGTCTTTGAGACTTTATAAAATGTTTTTTTCACAGGCTGAATAGTAATCTCCACAATTAGCTAACTGACATGAATGTGTAAAATTGGTGGAGTGGTGGTGCACCTTTAATTTTGTATGGTAAGGTGGTGCAGGTCTGTACTTTAATAATTTTCAGTTTTGTAATATTTCATGCTGTTGATGAAGGTTCCTGTCCAGACACTGAAATTTCAGACGATCATCAATTTTTTTTAAATGGCTTAGCTCCCTCTTGTTTGGTTTTGAGCTGCTATGGTATTAAACTCTGATAAATGTTACTTTGTTGGGATTGTCCCTGGTCAAAGGCCTCTTCTAAAGGCCATGTTTGTCATAATCACTTCCTTGCTTCTAAATGTAGTGAACCATGCTTAGAGAAGAAGACAAGAGCTTAAATGTCAGCCACAGACTGGGTAGGAATCCTCTGCAGTTTTGCAAGGACGTCTTGTGTGGCTCTCTTTGGCAGACGGCAACTTGAAGTAGTAATTGCTTTTTAGCATTGCTGGGGTTTGAAGCCAGAGCTAATGTAAATAGGATCAAATGAGATTCTGATGGTGGCCTAAGAGGTGAAGGGGGTGAAAAGTAATAAGAAGAAATGATATCACTGGGGAGAACAAAGTGCAGTGATTACATTTATTTCCACTGGCCTATTACTGGAGCACTGGGGGAAAACGAGCGCTGAGCTTTCTGTTTTTGCAGTAGGCCACAGGCCGTTAAGAACTCGCAGGCCTTTTTTATTCATGATATGTCAGAAAAACAGCTCGCTTTACCGTCATCCTTTGAGACTTCTTGGATGATTTTGACTGAATTCATTTGTGAAAAAGCATTTTTATGCTTAGAAATTTTAATTCTGGTTTTAAATATCATCATGTACCCCTGTAAAAAATGGATGTTTAAAGTTTTACTGCGAGTCACCTCCTTTTCCTGTTATCAGGTGTGCCAGTAGGATGGATACCTGCCTCTATTAGGTCTTCCTATTCACTGAAATAGACTGGATGCTTAAATGGATGCACACCTCTTAAAATATTAGCTTTTTATGCTTTTTACTGCTCGCGTTAATTTTACTGAAAGCCATTAACTGATTTTAGGTACAAACAATGATGATTCATAATGTAATGTAAGGCCACTGTTGACTTGCTGTTGCACATCATGAGTCTGGGTGGCAGTTGCAGTGTCCTGACTGGCAGACATGATGGATACCCCTCCATTATCAGGGTGTGCTTCTCTGCCCCTCGTCCTGTGGGACTCAGCTGGTGCGACATTTATTAATTGACCACAGATAATTCCTAATAAAACAGCAGAAGTGCCAAGGCTGCACCACTGAGATCAGGAATGGCATACATTGTGTAAGACATGATGCATTACCATGCCAATGCTTTCCCCTGACAAGAACCTATTATTAACGTAAGGACTGCAAGCCTGGTGGTTTTTGCTTCTGAAGTTGCACATCTCAGCTTGAAGATTGGACAGCTGCACTGTACATCAGTGTGACATGACTTTTCATAGATGGTCAGATTGTAGGGTGCATTCACTTATCTCAGAGCTGCTGTAGTTGTAGAGGGCATGCCAGTAACAGTTTTTGCAACAGATTGTTTTTTATGCCTTTTAAGTAAGCGATTTTTAAAGGTATGATATTATTTAGTGCCCAGTGTAGTGTTCATTTTAAATTTGCATGGCTTCACATGGCTTCACCCATATGTGCCTTAGACAAAGCTATTGATCTTTTTGTCCTATTAGCCTGTTTTTAAAGTGGAAATACAAACAGGGGGTAGTACACTGATCCAGCTCCTGATTTAATTCCTGGGGCTCTTTAGCTCCCTAAAAGGGGTGTCAGTAATATTTCAGAGCTAGATGATACACTGAGGCAACTCTTGTCTGTTCTACCGAGCCACACAAGGCCAAGTATTGTCCATTAAGTTCCTGTAATGTGGAACAACCTTAGTCAGTTGTCCCTTGTAAACGTTTTTTGCAAATGTTCTGTCCATTACAGTTTCTGTTAAGAATCCCATGTGTCCTGGTGCTTGGGATATAATGACGCCATTCATGGAGTAAAGAATTGTAGTCAGTGTAAGCCTACTTTAACCTTAAGCCAACTGTGTGTGTTACTCTGCTTTGGCTCCACCTCAGAGGGGCACTTTGGTTTATGATCAGCAGGGGTTAGGCACCTTTCCCATCGTCCACAATGTTCCTGGACCTGCAGCCCTTCCCTGTGGCCTACCTATGTCATGGTAAAAACCAAAATGCTGTTGGAACCATGCCAGAACATAAATATTCCCGTCCTTTGTCAGGCAGACAAAGCACTGCACTGTGCCACTTAGAAATGAGCTACTTACAACTGAGTGGTTCTATATGCACACACAGTATTACACTTTGCACTTACCTTTGAGCTATCATTGTTTGCCACTGTTTTGTATGTGTGTGTGTGTGTGTGTGCTAAAGTGCATGCACAATCATAGGGGGCTGCTTTATTGTTTTGCCAATGGAATTCCATTTCACAACTCCATGCTGTGAAATGGTAAACGCAAGGCGGTACACAATGTGGGCCGGCAGCCAAGGCAGGAAAGAGCTTTTCATTAGTCTAATATTCCTCCTGTGCATTGGCCACTTTATTATGTTCCCGTTTCTTTTACCAGAGAGACAGAGAGAGGCAGTGATGAGGAGTTGTAGCAGAACCTTTTGACCTTAGATTTAAATGATTTGAATTTTTCCCTAGGTGCTGTGATAAATGACAAAGATGTATCACTGTGGTCTCTATATCCCTGTCATTTGTTGTCCACAAGCCAAGGAGAACTTGACAAAATGTTTTAGAACAGCTATTCCAGAAGTTTGGTCTAACCACTGTTTTTAAGTACCACTTTGTTATGATTTGCTGAAGACAAAAGAAGCAATGCAGTTGCTGGCGTCCAGTTGACTTTTATCCCCCTGGTTGTGTTACTGTGGTGTAATGCCTGTCATTGTGTAGACCGTGTAGTGGGATTTGAATGATGAAAGCAACATTTTTCTAATGGTATCTGTGGTGAGTAAAGAGGGCTGTGGTGGCTCAAAGCTCCCACTGCTCTCTGCAGACTACGCTATGACAGTGGAGAAAAATGAGCCAGATTTTTTTCCAGCAGTGAAAATTTAGATTGCCATTATTGTCATTAGCTTACATGTGCCATGAAGTACAGACTTTTACCCCATTAGAATACTAGTACATACATTTTTAGCATCTGTGCCCCAATTGGATGAATGAAACCTCTGGGGTTACCTCAGTCAGTGTTAGTGACAGCCGTTCACCATTCGAGAAATATCTGAATGGCTTTGGCAGACTGAAGCAGAGCAGAATTATTTTGATGTGCAATGGTCAGGTTAAGCCTCAGTGGGCATCAAAATGAGTTTAAAACTGAATGTTTTTGTGGTTCAGTCCGGTAAAGCCCAATAGAAAATACAAGGAGATTAGAAAACACAGCTATTAATATGCCTCAAAATTGGTGGCCATTACACTTACTGTATCAAGGTTATAGATGGATCGTGACCATGGTTAAATATTAATGAAGAGCCAACTAACTGCTGGTCTTAGATTGGACATTTATACATTCCCTATGTATTCCTATCTGTAGCTGTGTAGCATGAACATCATTGGATGATTGGCACCAAATGCTGATGATCTTTGACAATCATAGGCAGTATAAAACATAAATGTAGTGTCCATGATGTCACCCACAGGTTTCTGAAGAGCTGTTTTGAAGCTCTCTGGAGCTGAGGCTGAATGAAGCCATCTGTGATGGCCATCTTTCAATCAAAGTGGCCACCTTCTTAAATATGCATAACTTTAGGCCTTAATATGATTTGAAAAACATTTTTTGTACCAGCCTGTCATCATGTTTATTTCTGCTGTGAAGTTGGACATTTTAACATGGGGACTTATGGCTCATTCTGTTGCCAGCCTAAAGTGGATGTACTGTACTGTTCTATGTTGGCTTCACTTCAGTCATGGAGGTGGTCACTTGTTTGAAAAGCCTAATTCAAAATATATTTATAACAAAAATCCATATACCACCAATCCACATATAACATAACATGGCTGTGTTGTTCACTAATAAATAAAATAATCTAAAATTGTTGTGTTATTGAAACCACAAAGAGTGAAAAGTCTAAGAGGCTGTTGTGTAATAGATACTCAGATAGAAATACTTTCAGAAACTTTCAGAGACTGCTTTGAGTGACTGAAGCTAGTGAAACAGCACCCAGCTAGGACGTAAGATGCCAGCTTTCTATATTTCCTCAGTTTACAGTTTATACATTAATAAAATACTCTTTATGTACTTTTAGGCAGTCTTGGTTCCTGTATGGAACTTGAAGACCTTCCACGTTCTTGGTTCATGGTCCTAGACATATTAATATTTACACGTAGCTTTGTTGTGCCTATAAAATAAATGGTGTCACTGAGCTCTACCAGCTCGCTAACTTGCTCTTAAGAACTGCTTCTGCTGTGCCTGTTGAAGTTTAACTAAAACAAAGATATTAAACATTTGGATAGATAAAACTCCAATCTTCAAGTGCTGTGTGAACAAAAATTGTAGCATTGTATGATTCTAGCATTAATTAAGTTAATTATTACAAAGTGTTGGCATAGGAAGTAAGCTATTGTTTCACTATGGAAATTGATAAACATAATTAACAGGGGATGTTATACTGTGGGCAGACAACTTGTTATGATATAGCTGTTCTGGGATCCCAACTCTTAAGACAAGGGAAGGAGTTTAATTGTCAAGCTAACATGAGAAAATACTCCATTATGTTACACTACTTAGTTAATAGATTGTACTGTGTGAATTGGCTTAGGCATTTTGCCTAAATGGTTCCTTAGCTTTTATCATTAATCCAGGAACAGTTACTCCTAATCATCCCTATCAGATGCCTTTCCATGGTACACTGTTCCTGGCTCTGCATCTAAAGATTCAGGGAAAATCAATTAGGAGGATAGGGATCTGTGTACCTAAAAAGCACAAAGACTTGGGTCCAATCCCGAAGGCTGGCGTTGGCAGTAATGATGCAGCTTTTTTGCATACAGTTGGGTTAAATGTCCTGTGCCTGCAGGTCTTCCTCACTGATGATGCCTAAATAGATGTTTTTCTTGGATCTGCAGACATGTCTGCAAAAAGTGGCCAAGTCAAGCAATTAAGCCCACAAAGTGCCAAGTGAAGTGACATTAAAGAAACTGCGTTTGCAGAGCTGGTTTTCCCCTCTGCTGCAATTGGATGCGAATAAATTCTTCAACTTCTACATTTTCCCTGGAGAATTACAGTGTGAGTTACAGCTGAGTAGCGCAGAGAGAGAGAGGGGGGGGGGGGGGGGGGGGGGGGGGGGGGGGGGGGGGGGGGGGGGGGGGGGGGGGGGTCCGAACTCCAAGCCATGTGATGCTACCATCTCTGCCTGAGTGCAACTTCATCCCTCTTCAGAAATTGACAGGATGAGACAGGTGCAAATTATGTCCGCTTAACCACATTATAGTGTTAGGCAGCGGTGGTGAAAAAAGGGGCTGTTTGGTTCCCTCAGTCATCATTTTTAATGGATGAAAGCACACTCCATGTCTGGATTTAGAAGCGGGAGAGGTGTGTTTGGTCGTCTGGATGTAGCTCATAGCTCCAGTAGGTGTATTGATGACCAGTATGCAAGACTGAGGCAGCTCAGACCTTCCCGCTCTGCTCCAGCCTCACCTTCCTTTTGCTTCTTTTCATATAAGCTCCTTTAATAGATTGTAATGTATAACCATTTTCTGTGTGTGCTGTATAAATGGTGTGAATCATTTTGATCCAATAAAAGTGGGAATTTTGTTTTCATTGGCAGTGAAATAATTTGGTATTATTACGTAGTTGACCTTCTCTTTTATTGCTGCACAAATCTGTCCATTGAATTCCCTTCTACTTCTTCTATCCCCTTGAGTCCTTCGAATATGAAAAGATATTAGCAAAATCAGTGCTGTTGGCTGCTGATGTGGGCATATGTGCTGCTTTCTGTAATATCTGACTTGAGGTTTGTAACATTCTTTCAGTTCTAAAAAATATATCCCTCTTTTTAGAGCATACAAGTATCCCATGACTAACAATAGGAATACAGTTCTTTTATTTGCAGTAAAGCTACAGAAGCACATAATGTCATTTTAGCTCTTGAATTCAAAACCATTTTATTTCAAATAATTATTTAGCCCTTCACTACTGCCTTTGTAGCCATTTAACACAGTTTAAAAACAAGACCTTGGGAAATGAATTAATGTGAACATAACTTTGAACCAGTGAAGCTCCACATCCCTTTTACCTTTAGACCAACTTTGAGATGAATTCCTACTCTACAATTCAAACTTTGCACGTAAGCTTCTGCCGCAGTGCAGAATCCATCACCCCCCCATCGTAACGCCTATCATTTCAATGTGTCATACACAAGAAGAAGGGCGATACATAACCGTTACCTGCCATGTTGGGACATTGTTCATCACTCAGGGTGAGTAGTGAGAGCTGTTCTTTCTTTTCCATATTTTAAAAAGGTTCCCTGTGCTTTGACGTTCCTTCCATATCCCAGAGGGAGAATTAACGCTAATGAAATGGTGGAAAGGGAGACATTGTTTTTGTGGTAAAGGTGCATGAACAAGCCTGTAGAGGATGATGCGTTTTGTCTGAGGGCACTCTCTTCAAAGAGCTGTGAGCCAAAAATTGCCCTTAAGTACACACAATGCTGTATATTAGAGTTTCATGTGCAACATGGCCCCTGTAGACTTTGCAGCTAGATGCTTGTTTGGTGCTGACATTGTACTGAGGAGAGTTTCTCTCTTTCTTTCTCTTTGTACAGAGAAAATTAGCAAGATAAGAATAGCACCCTTGGTATTAAAGTAATTATCATCCATTTAGGTATTGTTTGTTGAGTCTCAGCGGAGAATCCAATGAATGAAAAGTAATTAAGTTGTTGGTGGCTTAATCTGTTTCGCTTTCAATAGATATCAGATTTGAGGATTTAATTCTTTATTTCTTGTAGCTATAATGCTTGACCTTGTCTTTTCCTGATCTTCTTAATTTTCTAGTGATTTGTACCACAAGAATCCACTGTGCAATGTACAGGAAGACATTCTGCAATATGTTGTTGATTTGATATGATAAGTTAAAAGAGATTATGTTATTTTGTGTCTTGATGAGACAGCTCCATATCTGTGGGATTGTACCAATGAGATTTCAAAGAAGGGGGATTAAGGACACTTTTAGCTAAAAGGGAGGAAAAGTAATTTTTTTCAAAAATTTGTAACGCTGATTATTTCTAAGCATTCTCTAGTATACACATTTAAACTGAGAACAGATTAAAGTATAGAGTTGATAGAAGAAATTAACCCTTTGGGTCTAATTAACATTTCCTAGATTAGCATAATATTATCCACTGGGATGTCATTTCCGCTTTGGCTCTTTCTTTAAATGAAACATCAAAGCTGAATTGGCTCGCAGACATCCCAAGTCTCCCAATTTAGCGAGAAGGATGCGGACCCCGCAGACCACCACCAGAGAAAAGCAGTGCTGGGATAATGAGGAAGAGGACGTGTCAAAAGCTCCAGAAGGTCCTGTATTGGGAGATTATTACTCTAATGGCACCGCTTCAACAGCTTGTGCTGCCCACTGAAGATTCATCCTTCAGTCATTTTTCGGAACAAAGAGTTTGTGTTATAGACCTCATCGTTTTCACTTCAGAAGACAGCAGGCAGCCTGCTCCCCTACAGGAGGAGTTGAATTTTGAAAGTACAGTGACTCTGCTGTCACAGAGCCCATTACAGTGCTATCAGTTATATTCAATTCAAGAGTTTATTGTCATTGTCCAAAGGCAACGAAATTATGTGTGGAGTACAACACAGAGCAGTAGTTACATTTACAAAAAAAAGTGCCAGTGCCCCCCTCTCCAGTTCCCCTTAAAGTGCAAAGTGACAGGATAAAGTGACATTTGTGCTTGCCCCCCCCTCCCAGATCCCATGCTTAAACAGACAGGCTCCCCATCCCCATACTGAAAATATGAATAAATAAATAAATAAATAAATAAATAAGTAAATAAATAAATAAATAAATAGCCCCAAGATACCATAATATGAATTACTATTGCAACAACACATCATCAGTAGGGTAAAACTAACCTGTCTCACGACGGTCTAAAGTTAACCCAGCTCACGTTCCCTATTAGTGGTTGAACAATCCAACGCTTGGTGAATTCAGCTTCACAATGATAGGAAGAGCCGACATCGAAGGATCAAAAAGCGATTCATAAAGACACTGAATATATGTAGATGAAATGCAGTTTTTCTAACTGTAAATATTGCTCCGCCTACTGCGCCTAGACTGATGTATTTGCCAATATGTCAGACTGACACCAGCACCTGGTCATATGATGAATATGATGCAGTTGGCTTGATTCATCAATACTACTCAGGTTGTGTATGTGTATTTACAGAATTGATCACATGCAAGTGTGCATGATTAACCTGCTTGGGGAGGCCCATGGCAAAAATGAGCTGCTGGGACTAATAACTCTGCTTACCCTGTGTGCAGCGTCCATTTGCTGGAATATCACACAGACAGGTTTGGTCATTTGATTGCAAACAGATTAAATATGATAATGTAACATACAGCTGAAACAGACTAGATTTTGGCAGGCCATGTGTTCATGATCAGATGAACATGCAGAATTAGTAGTGCAGACCCCCATATCCTAAACAAAGTACAGTGAACTCAGGTGCAAGTGCAGGTGCTTGCTATGCAAAGAGTTAGATGAGATAAATATGGAGCTATAAGCTTTGCATGAAAACAAAACAATACAACAAAACAAGTAGTATGGCATTCTTCAGAGTTCAGGAATACACAAGGTCACTGACCGTCACTAATCAACACAATGTATCGTGTTTGTTTGTGTGTATGAAACGTTGGTAGGAGGATAAACACACAGATATCAGTTTAACTCATCAACCAGCATTATTTAGGAAAGATGAGTCTGTCTCACAGTGTGTCTGACACACTTGTCAGTAGAAGGGAGCCCTCAGGAAGTCCTCAGAATGAGGTTCCACCATTGGGCGTTAATCAGTGCTGGTTACCCCCCACTCTCTGACAAAATTGAGACAACTGTGAGTCAAATCTGCAGCTAAACCACAATAATTAACTGGCCTTTATTTTTAGAACACCTGCATGCACCTGTCCCTTTTCACCTTACGCAATGTCATTACCTCTGTGCCTCCTCCACTGCAGCTTTCCTTCCCCAGTCATGGGATTTCAATTTTAAAAATTTCCTCTTCAAATCACTCCACCCTGTATGATTTGATTCTGATAATAACCGCCTGAAGAGTGTGTTGTTCTAATCTGTCCCATTTAGCCATTCATCCAGAGATGCATTGACATGAAACATAACTTTTAGGCTGATGTGAGTTCAGTCATGTGGGGCTGGGGTGTTACATGTTCTAATTTAGTTTAAATCCCAGGCAGCCTGCCAAGAGGGTTACTTTTTGGCAGCACCTTTTATTTCTAAATTAAAAGAATCCTGTCACATCAACATGAGCAGTTGAATGCTCTGTTGATGTTTGGGCACAGTGTTAATGTTTCAGTTCAATGGAATCTAGGTGGAGATTTATTTTCTGTGAGTGTATAGGAGGCTGGTTTGAGGCAGTAGCCATCTCATTTTAACGTGAGACAACTTGGATTCATCCTCCAGCAGATAGTTGACTCAAGCAGTTTTTTGAATAAAGTCTGAGGCATTAGTTGAAACTTTGTTAGCCTCCCATTTCGTCTCAGGAGCTGCTACTGATTGCTCTGTGCCCATGCAGTGCTAAGGCAAAGCACGCGAGTGGATCTAATTGTGGCTGTGCTCTATGTCAGTAAGCCAGCCTTTACCACTGACTCCAGACAATATTAATATCCCAGCACCTAGACTTTATTTAGCTCATCTCTTATTTATTCTTCAGGCTGAGACCTTATTGCACTTTATTGATGCCAGTGCTGTTGATAAGGCAGATTTCACCAGGGTAGTGAGAACGCAGACTAAGATTTCAGGGGATGTTATCCATTTCAAGGTGAGAGATGTACCCCTCTGCTGCCAAGTCAAGGTCAACCTGATTAGTTGATGGGGGAGGATGTAAGCTGTTACAAAAGGAGGCGATGCTCCTTGTTTTATCCTGCCAGTGAGCTTCACAGTCCAGCTAGACTGAGCAGAGCTTTCTGCTGAGTCTCTGTATGCAGTAATCAGCTGCACTGGGAATCCAAGGTGCTGTCTTCTCTAGGTACATGATTGATGCATGATGATGAACACAACTTATGCAATTACTCACAGAGAGGAAATATCTAGTGTAATTATCGCTGTGCTTTCTTCAATTTTAGGACAAAATAATGAGTACTCAAGCTCAAAAACAGCAAGTAAATTCATGTTCCATTTTCCACAGCTGCAAAGGAAAATTAAAGTACACAAAACATGATCATATTATATGGAAACACATATGAAAAAATCAATTTATATTATTATTATTAACCTTTCCTAAGAGAAATGCAGAGTGCCTCAGCATTGTGGTTTGCAGGTTTTTTGTTTTTTCAGTGTACCAGAGCCAAGCATGTGATAGATGTGTCACTTGGCTTATTTGATGAGTTAATTGAAAGCTGTGCTCTGTCCTCGGCGAGATTAAGTGCTGCAAATGACAGGTTACTGTCAATGAACAGGACAAATGCACCAGGCACTCACTTAACTGGAAAATCAGTCTTCAGAGTTGCAAAGGAAATTGTTCCATCTCAAGAACGCCAATCACATAATTCTGTCATGTGGTCCATTTGCTTAATTTGATTCACATGTAACTAATTCATTATAATGCAAAACTGCCTGAAGTTATTTGCGGTTGACTCAGTCAACATTCAGATTGGGTGTAAATTATTAAATATGGTCATTTCCTGTGGAGAGTTCAGAGAACAAAGAGTATTGGCTTATTGAGCAAAACAGCATCTGTGCACACTAGATATAAATTACAAAAACATGTCGAGGTGTAGTATTTTTCTGCCTACAGGAGTTGCTGATGTCTCTTTCTCTTGTTTCCTTGAGTGCTTCTGAAGTCAATTTAGTATATGGTCCCCCAAGAGCAGGTATAAGGAGCCTCAGGCAAATGTATGGAGCGTTCCATGGAGAGCCAAGTGCAACTGACAGACTTCCGATAGCCAGCCGGCATAGAAACCCATTACAGCCGTCAGTCCAGCACTGGCAAAATCCATTATATGATCACCAAAATCAATCCATAAGGTAGCTTTTTTGATGTCTGCATTTGAAGCAGCTGAGGGTGATGGATGATTTTAGCCTCCGGTTTTCAGGAACCTGTTTGAAATTCTGCCTTTTTCTCAGATTGGCCAGTCAATATGTTCTCAGAAGCAACAGCTCCACATCAGTGAGTCTAGGTGGAGGTTTTGGTACAGTACTACCGGGAGAAAAAAAATGGGAACCCTTGGAAGCAGGTTTCCTGTGGTTCAGGAGACGTCCACCACTGTGTTTCTCAATAGACAAAACACTGTCCCCTCACTGAATGACTCTATTACACATAGAAATCTCAACATAAACATTTTCTTCCTCTGTATTGACATGGCATGATAGATTGCCAATGAAAAGCTGCCATCCATCAAGCTCATACAAGCCTGTATTGCTGTGGGGAAGTACACAGACAATATTTCTCAGGGTTTAAATGAGCATGCTCATTGGAGGCAGCATGGGTCATTACTTTTCCCAAATATCCGAGACACTTTTGCAAGTTTCCCATTCTATTTTTATCTTAATGCATTTTGCTGCAGTTTAGGATAATTCACATACGTCTCCGTTAATGTAATTGAGCAGTGATGTACTGCATGTTGACTCTGATTTAATGAGCTATTACCCTCCATAAAACGTACGCTGAGAATCCTTCTTTCTTCTCCATATACAAGCCTCAAATCAGACACGGCCATTAGTTCAATCTCTGACATTATCCGATGACTTCACATTGTTCAACAACCTAAAGAAGAAACCTTTTGAAAATCATGGTCCGAAATAACTGCAGGGAAATGCTCACTGGAGATTACCAAGAATTTAGCACACATTGTCTGACTGTTCTAATGGCTTTTCACAAGAATTACTGTGCACCATGATTATTGGGTGATTGCTGCGAGTAATCACACGTCGTTCTTTTAATCTGTATTTTTTCTACTCATTGTGTGATTGCACATAGAAATCATTGCAGTTTTCACAAGTCTCTAGGGTGGTCTTTATGATGTGATATTTTTTTATGTTTTTGTTGCAGTTATCATAATGAATATTTTCCTGTAATATTTTTTTTTAAATAGCCATCTATGGAGAACAATGTGTGGTTATTTTCAGAATTTATAACCAACATATTGACTTCAAGAGTTTGAAGTTTAAACAGAGGCCGGTAATTAAACATGGCTAATACATTATAACCCTTCGGAACAGTAGTATATATATATATAACCCGTCTAGATACTCTCTTTACACAGACGCCGACGTCTTCCTCTTCATGTTTACGCAGTCAGAGTGAGGAGATTCAAGAGATGTGTGGCGGCGAACATAAATCCAGCACCTTCATGCTTAAAAGCAGAAGAGCCCCCACCACTTCAGGTTTAGGATGTCTAGTTTTACATATCTGTGAATATCTCCGAAACTGTTTATGATGGAGAGATGTGTTTTTTGCACTGTTTTCCTGAGAAAAGTGACTGCAGAGTGACAAAATAACTACTAAATACTATTTTTTATTTCAAAAACTAAACTATCTCATATCTCACTGTTACCTCACTGTTGTGAGGTAACTTGTTTTTTTTATTTTTTACTGTTACTGGTTCTATCTAACTGTTATTTATACATGTGTATATATTGTTTAAAATAGGATATTGTATAGGGTATATTGTTAAAGTTTTGTTTCTTACTATTGTTTTTCTTGCCATCACTTACCGTTTGGGAGCTGCAGTAACAAAAACAATTTCCCTATGGGGATTAATAAGGTACTTCTGATTCTGATTTTATTGAATGACAGGTTCCCCTCAACTTTCTGGAGGCCCTTTGCTTTGTAAGTGGGATCCCTGAGGAAAACGAGGCAAAAACATATGGGACCTTTTGTATAAAAGGGCATTATTTTATTGTTATTTGGTTGAAAAACTGCATATGTATGTCAGGCAAAGGGAATAAAAAATAAAATTTGTACTCAAAAACTCTTCACTAGTACTGTTTGAGGTGTGATATGACTAAAATCAGATTCATTTCGTCCAGCATTTGCAAGAAGGAGACTCTCTGTCCAGAATCACATCGAAATTGTGTCATGGTTGCACAGGTTGACCCAGAATGCAGGCTCGGACAACGGTTAGAAAGAGAATGGGATTTATTGAGGTGTGGGAAGAGAGGGGAAGGAGAGGGCCTGATACGAGGTGGAGGGAATGGCTGAGGTTATGCAGTGGTGGGAAAGGATGGAGGAGGCAGAGAGTCTGGACTGTCTGAAGGTGGTGGATGGAGAGCAGGCAAGCAGGAGGTGACGATGGTGGTGGACCTGAGCACAAGAGATCAGTGGTTAGAGTTCAGTAAAACAACAAGGAGCACAAGGAACAAGTAGTTAAAGGCGGTCCGAACGTGATCTACCACGGAGGCTGAACAAACGATCTGACAAGGAGTGGGAGGAAGGCCACGGTTTATATGCAGGTGGAGTGATGAGTTGATGGAAGGCAGGTGAGGTGAGGAACGGCAGGTGTGCTTCATTGATGATGATTATCCAGGAGGCCCAGGGAAATGTGCCACGCCCACAACACAGACAGACAAGTAAACACAACACAAGGATGGGGAAACAAGGGGAAACAGAGAGAAACAACCACAGTCACGACTGCCATCGTGACAGAATTGTATTGTATCGCTGGCTGAATATTGTGTATCGTATCGTGAGATTAGTGTATCACTACAGCCCTATATATATCAATATTACTGATACAGATCACATATATTTCCTCTATAAAGATTTTCCACCAACTTGAATTAAATGCATGATTCAGTTACCACATATTTGGGCATTATCTTCTAATATCTTCAGATTTGACACACCAACACTTCTTAATGGGACTTTGAGAAGTTGGACTAGCTAGCAGCAGCAGCAGCAGATGCATCAATCACAAGCATTTCCTTTAGGAAATGCAAATATTCTAGTCAATATTGAAATACAGCAATCCCTGAATGTCCCTGGGCCTCCTGCAATGTGCATTGCCGTGTAGTGAACAACTGCTGTGGCTCTCGTCTCATGCTGTCTAATGACCCTACGCAAATGAGCTAATAGGGTTCCAGCACCATACCTCTGTCCTACCTCCCAGCTTCATCATCCATAGCTAATCGTCACAAACCTAATGACCACGGAAATTAGCAAAATAGAATCTGGACATGTGTATATGCTCACACACACTGGATGTAGTTATACATTTTAACCAGAGGCATTCAAGTACTGTAGAAGTATAGATACTAGGGTTTAAAAAGGCTTCTGTAGAAGTTGAAGTATCAACTTAAGGTTTTTACTCAACTAGAAGTGTAAAAGTACTGGCTTCAAAACTACTTAAAGTATAAAAGTAGAAGTAATGTAAAGGAAAAAAAAAGCCATCAAATGTTATAGGCCCCGTGGCACAGGGGCCTGTAGTTCTCTACACGACCTCCCCCCAAAAACATCACTTTTCTAAAGGCTATAATGTTATATTAAAATGTTAATGTTGAAAAATTTGTTTCAGCCTCATATATGCCCAATGAAAATCAATGCATTGTAGTATAATGCAAATACATTAAAGAACCATACTATATGTGTGTGCTACTGAGCACTGACATGTGTTTCATGGAGCGGAAGATATGATGACTAGTTATATGACTATGAATTGTAATGGTATACATGCTATGCTATGTATAACAGCTCCTTGCTTGCATGTGACAGGATTTCTAATGTACACCAATAGTGTGACAGAATGGTATATGTTTATACTTATCATCCAGTCAAAATCAAATTCACTTATCAAAGATTAAAACAAAACAAAAAAATCTTTTGACTGAAAGTTTTATTAAGCTGCAGCTAAGTCATATTCCACATTTGCAATTTGTGAAAGATGTTACAGTAAACGTTACTTGACATGTGCTAAAAATATAAGATAAGATGTACAGCCCCACTGCACTCATAACCATGTTCTGTAATGCAGACATCAAGTTTAAATACTTGACCACCACAGTTTTACAGCAGGATGCTTTAACAAGCTGTTCTGTTCACACTTTTCTTTATTGTCTTTTCAATGTCATTTTTTAACTATGAAATCAAACTGATACTTTTTTTTGCCAAGCTTGTCTCAAGTTTTACTCCTTCAAGTAATCAAGCATCTACAGAACTTATCACTACGTTATTTTTCTGCTTCTTCTTCTCATTATCATTATTATTTAATTCTTATATTAATATTGTTTCCAGTGAGCCTCTTATAATTTAACAGAAAAATACATCAAACAAACAGCAGCAGGATTAAATGACAATCAGAGCAGCTTTTGCAGCCTTGTGACAGTTTCAGTGTTGAGCTCTCAGCTTTCTGTCATCACTACATACTGTTAATAATCAAAGAAGCTCTGAGGCTGTACATTTGTTATATATGTTATAATACAAGATTTCAGCATTGAGGTACAATCAGGCTTCATTCATGATTTTGTACAGTCATACTAATTAAAAACTTATTGATCATTATTATAAAGTTTCAGGGCATTCCCATAACCATGGTAACTCACGGTGCCAGAGGAGAGACACTAAATGAAGCCGTTCACATAGATACACTCCAAACAAAGTCCAGACACACAACAGGAGACACTCTGTGTCAGACGAGTTCTCACATGTTGACTAAACTTTACAAAGTGAGTCTCGAAATGATGTCACAGCTCTGTGATGCAGTCACAACGAGTCCATGCTTGCTAAGCAGTTAACATCAGCCAACACTTTTTTTCTTGACCTCTGTCAACTTTGAATGATGGAAATCGAGTAACGAGGCTGTTTTAAAAATGTAAGGAGTAGAAAGTACAGATAATTGTGTGAAAATGTAAAAGTAAAAAGTCGGCTGAAAAATAATTACTCCAGTGAAGTATAGATACCCAAAATTCTACTTAAGTAAGGTAACAAAGGATTTGTACTTTGTTACTTGACACCTCTGATTTTAACACATTACAGGCGCCCGGTAGACCCGTGTACCCGTCAGTCATGCCAGTCCTCGAACGGCACAGGGTTCGATTCCAATCTGTAGTTCTTTGCTGCATGTCATCTCCTCTGTCTCTGTACTCTTCTGTCACTCTCCAGCCAACACTATCAAAGTTCCAAAAGCTCAACATAATAATAAGAATAAAAACCTTCAAAAAACAAGAACACATAACCACGGGTGTCATTTGGACTTCCAGTTGGTTTATGTTGTTTGGTCCGACTGTCAAACACTTATTTTCATCCCAGTGGCACGATGAGACCAGCGCTGACATTGTGTTTCTCACTATAGCAGCTTTCCTCGTGCGTCTCCAGCAGGACCATCGCCTTTGTGTTGCACTCTGAACCAGAACCTGTTGCTGTTTTCAGTTTGCAGAGCTGGTCAGACACAATCTCTAAAGCAGTTATTTGTATTTGTTTGTGGTCCCTGTCCCATTTTCTGGCACGCTGAACTAGAACTAAACCAATATGGTCCATTGCCAGGTGCAACCCAATGTTTTCTTTTACTTGAGCGTAATTCGATATGGTGCTATTCATCAGGGTTCATTCTTTTTCAGATCAGTGGGATCTATCATAGATTTCTTCTTCACCTTATTTCATACTTCAGAGCGCCGGGGGTGGCAAATGAGGATAATGTGCAATATTGCTAGAAGAATTGGTTACACCTGGCTTATCAAGACCAGCGCACACAGAGCGAAATGCTGTGATCAAAATAATAATCACACTTCAGTTTGACTGGATAACAGTCAAAGCTCTTGTTTTTTCCTGAGGTACACTCCCAAGGTTATTATTAGCTGGATGTTAACATTTTGTACATTTCCAAATTACACATCAACATGCAGCCAGATCTTTGGTGTTTAGAGTCACTGCAATGGTAATCATTTGAAGAAAAAAAACATTTGAGTTGCACCATCTTTTAGCTATAATTACACTCATTAAGGATTTTTGATACAGTGCAATGTGCAGAGAGGAATAAAAAATGAGAAGTGCAGACAAACAAAATCAGTCCTCTTTCTGCACTTTAGTGTGCCAATTAGCACATGATAATTAGTTATGGACAATTGGTCTCCTGGATGGTTTCATTAAAAAGTATCACACTGGGACCTCATTAGCACACTAATATAAGAGGAACTGTTAGACCTGTACTCTGGTGGATGGATCTCATTTAAACTGCAGTGTGATCAAGGTCTGGTACATCTGAAGCCTCCTATAAGGAGTGTCAAGTGGTGCATTTGATTTGTTCATGTCTTACCTTGTTGTTAGATTGTATGAATAACTGAGCATTTTATGAAGTGTTTACAGACTGTTCTTCATGTGTTCAGTGTGTTGCCTGTGTTCCCCAGGCGTGCAATTATTCATGGCCACCTTGATAGGCAGAGTCAAGAGAAGACAACAACAGAAAAAAATGGTGCTAATTTTGAAGAAGTCAAACATAATGCCTCCAAATCCCCCTGCTGCTTTTAGCTACTGTCATTGACGGAAAAGGTTACTGTTGCTTGCTGCCAGCTGAGGGGGATACAGAGGGGGAGGGAGGGGAGTCTCCCTGGATCTTATCAGAGCAACCCATCCAGCAAGGCGTTCCACTTCCCTGCCCTCTTCTCACTGAGTCTCCACTGAGCCTCTGACAGCTCCAGGTTGTTTCACAATAAACCAGAGGAACGGTGTATAGGAGCTACGCTGCGAGGATAAAGAGCAAGGGCCACACTGTATCTGCTTTTCATGAACTCATCTATTCTAGCCCTCAGAGGAGAAGTAAGCCATTGTGGAGAGACTCCATTCTTCTGATCACACACCAGATTCAAGCTTCCTTCCTGTCCCTGCTGCCAAACAAGTGCTTCATGTAGATGAAGCCCCCCCTCCTCCTCCGCCTTCCAGTCCGAGCAGGGAGAGTTACAAATAAAGTCAGTTAGTGAGATGGAGACAGTGTTGGCAGGACTTCCTAACAAGATTTGTTTCATAACAGGGAAGGGAGTTGAGCTACGAGATGAATTATTGATATGAACTCTGCGGTGACCCGCCACAGATCAGGGCGGAAAGGTTCAGTGCTGCAAATCCTTGACAGTACTCATTATAAGACAGAGCCAGCTGCAGCAATATGTCCCTCAGTACCTTTGTTACTGTTCTCAAGGAATAGCTCTTCAAGTGTTATTGGGTACCAGATGCTAAAACCACAGTGTGACAACAGGTGTCAAAAGCTAAAGATGCTAGAAAACAGTGGACCCTGTAGTGCAAATTGTTTTACAAAATGTGAATGTGAATGCACATTTGCACTTGTAAAGGTAATTTCCTCTGAGATTTTAAGCCACTTGAAGAAGCGGTGTTCTGAAAAATCCTCTCCAAAGAGAGATGCTTCATGTAAAACTGTACAGTTCCCAAATTCCTTTACATCATTTTATTTCAACTGTGCCATTGAAGTCATGAAGGTAGTTTGGAACTTGGTTGATAGCAGTCACTGCATCCAGACATCAACCATGGCCCCTCTGGTGAGTGCTGAGTGTGTTTAGCTGGGAACATAGCACCTCTAACTAATAATCACATTCTCTGTGATGAAACAGCAGCAGCCGCATAGAGAGTGTCATTATTCAAACTAATACAGTGGATGCATGCTCTGTAATAATAACCTGAAGCCCTGCCAAGATCTGACTGAGCAGAGCAGCAGAAGACAATGGCATCTATCATATTAATTTCAGATAATTGTCTATACTTATTAAGTCACCAGGACAGCGGCTGGCTGAATCTAATTGTCTGACCTTAATTACCATTGGATATGCTTTGCGCAGCCGAGGCCAAACATGATAAAGCGTGGGGAACGTAGAGGAGGGTATTTGGGAACTCAAGCTGAAGGCAACAGTGACTGAACACAGCAACACAGCCATTCATAACAGCAAGTGCTGCACAAGAAGTAAAAGTGGTTTCCAGAGCTGCACATAATGAAAGTCATGAATAAAATCCAAACACTCACTGTGTGGGATGTAAGGCTGAAAATACAAAAAGACTATATATATATATATATATATAATTCAATCGATTTTAAAAAAAATAAATGGTAAATGGTAAATGGACTGTACTTATATAGCGCCTCTTCTAGTCTTCCGATCACTCAAAGCGCTCTACACTACATATCTCATTCACCCCATCACACATCATACACTGATGGCATTGGCTGCCATGCAAGGTGCCAACTGCTCATCAGTTTAGGATCTACATTCATACACATTCACACACCGATGGCACAGCCTTCAGGAGCAATTGGGGTCAGTGTCTTGCCCAAGGACACTCGACATGCAGACCGCAGGAGCTGGGATCGACGCCGCATCATCTGATTATGTAACTAATTAATCGCAAAAAAATCTGTAATTAATCACGATTCATTTATCATAAATTTATCAATAAATTAATTGCATTTTTCTGAGACTGAAGCTTATAATGAATTTTATTTATGTAAAATTATCACTTAATGTAGATAAACACAGAGATATATTTAAATTCATTCATTTTATTGGCTTAAGGTGCACATATGCACAGTGCAAATAGAAAAAAGCCGGAATGAGGAAAAATACTGACGGGTGCCACACTCCTGTAGGTTAGACTGGGTGTTTTGCTTTGAGGTGATATGGTAAAGTCGTGTCTCTCTGTGAATTTAAATTTGGCTTTGCAAACTGTTGCAATTGCCTTGTTTTTGTCCAAGGAGCCGTCAGGCAACTTTTTAAAATGAAATTTCCCCCTAAAAGTCCTTACCCATCTTTCCGCCATAGACTCTCCTTGTTAGGATAGATCATAGACATATATACATATACTCTCCTTTAGTTGGATAGATCATAGACATATACATAGACGCCTCATTGAGCAGGTTGGTCCATTGCTGCAATACGTTAACGCGTCCGCCATATTAGATGTGGCAGATCTGCCCGTAAACTAAAGCAAGCAGGGCCGGTTTTAGCTATGGGCAATGTGGGCGACCGCCCAGGGCGCAGTTCCGTGAGGGCTTAAGTTAATGTCCTTATTCACCCATTTACACAACACTATTATCTGGGGGAAACAAAGCTACTTTGCCACATCCAAATGGGCGGCGACGTACGATTCAGCGCTCAAAAAGGTTATGGGTCAGCCGCCACAGGAAGTAAACAAAACCGCGTTAATTGCGTTTGTTTTTTTTTTTTTTTTTACGCGTTAATTGTTTAAAATTAATCGACAAAATTAACGCGTTAATTTTGACAGTTATATATATATATATATATAACCATGTTACTTTAAGGCTTTGATTAGCATGTGATATTATGAAGCAATCCTTAATCTTCATGTCTGTGTGTAGAATAAAAGGTCACTACAAAGTGGTTATTTTCCTCTTTTATTTTTAATCCTTCCTATCACTGTTGTATTGTACAATTTAAAGGAATAAATCATTAAATAAATCAGGCCAGTGGTCGCCATTTTACATTTCTGCTAAAATGTGTTATTTGTTGGGTTTTAGAGGTTGTGAACTAGGACAGATGGTTCACACTGTTTTTAGTCTCTATGCTGAGCGCGCTCTATACTTTGTGTATAGATGTCAGAGTCTTGGCAACTCTTGGCAAGAATAATTAAATTGTTTGAAAATAAAATAAAAACTGATCTGTAAAATTCATACCCAAAAGTATCACAGTTTACAGATCTATTTTGACCTACAGTACTTGAGTTTTCTTGAGCAATGACAAATCCAGCCCAAATTCCCAAATTTTTGCCTTCTTTACTTCAGTGAGCACAAAACTATGAATATAACGCAATTGGATTGTTAAGATAAATGTACAGTGCCAACTGCTGGCCCTAAATCGCAGACTAACCTAGAAAGCAAATAGAGTTTAATCAAGTGGTAACCTTCATAGCTGTGAAGTAAAGCCAAGACAGATTTCACAGGCTTAACGTTACACCTATTTAAGAGTGTGGCTGCTTTGATTGGTGGGTGCTGTAACAGGTGCTTTGTTTGACCAACCAGGCTTCAATCAGCCTGCCTGAGCTCCACCTACACTCCATGTACAGTATTTGCCCATTTTTGGATTAGACAGTTGAGATATGTAGCGTAAAAGCACTTTGAGTGGTCAGAAGACTAGAAAGGAGATATATACTGTAGGTAGAATCAATTTTTTTTGGGTGGGGGGAGTTTGATTACCTACCCCACAGAACCACACCTGATTTACTTGGCAGTCCATCATGCACCCTATTAACCTGCTTTCCTGTGGCTCCCGATGGATGGGGTCAGCTGATCACTGGTGAGACCAAGGAATGTGAAGGAAGCATCAAGATAATTAAAGTTTAATTCTCAGCCAACATGCAAGCTGCTCCCGAGCAGCCTTTGAAAGCTCATCTGAGAAAAGAGCTGCACTGTGATAGTCCAAATGGGCTTTTCTTGTTTGCTAAAATCCTCCTGCTCTCAGGTGCTTTGGCTTACAAGAGATTTGTGCAGATGCACTGGAATGTACACCCCTCGCTTCTTTGCACTTTTCTTTGTGACTTTTTTGATTCAAGGCATTTATAGGATTTGGATCCTTTGGGCAGTTTGTTGCCAGCTGCTGTAGCACTCAATTGGCTTTGTCGCTCTACTTTGGATTCTTTGAAATGGTATCACTGCTCACCTGAGATGTGATCCATGTATTATACCACAGAACCTCAAGGCTCCCTAAAACTCCCTGACTTCTAAGATAGAGCGCCCGATCATGGTTCCTGTGTGCAAAAAAGAAACCAGATTTTGATTTTTGAGTATTATTTACTTTGCAGAAGGTTGCTGCACCATATAAACATTACTTTGACTGCATGTAGATTAATTCACCGACCAATCTGACACTTTCTACCAGTGAACTGGACCGACACACCAAATCCCAGACGAGAGTCTCGAATTATCATACAGATTGAAGTGATTTCCGGTCTGTGATTCCTCAGATTTCCAGTACATAAGCTGGAGGCAGGAGGTCTGACTACCTTGAATAGCTGCTGATCAGCTAAAGGATGCAGAGATGCTGGAGGAGAAACCCCTGCAGGCTTCTGGATTTCAGCCTGAATCGATTTTTTTTGGTGGTCAGGGTGTTACGTGCAGTGACAGTTATGCAAGGATCACTGGTGGTAACTGACCAGATGGGTGGACATTAGAGGCTATGAATAACTAATGAGGCTAGGAATCACCTCATTTGACAGTGGAGAAAATGAGTTTTCTCCATGATCATGTTATTACAGTTGCAAGACTGTAATGACTGAAATATTTCTAGCTGGTTGCCTTTTGTATCTTGACAGTTCAACTTATTATGATATAAACATATACAAGAACAGCCATATTATTGCTACTAAGGTTTGAAAGTATTAGTAAGATTTGATGCAAAGGTACTAAGAGAGTCTTGCTTTGAGGTAATCTGATAATATGATAAATGGCAATGTAGAACCCACAATATTGTATGTTGTGTATAATATAGTGCTTACATATTGAATGTTGATTTAAGATACAATGTACTGTATATGTGTAGCCTTTTGTATGTTGTATGTCCTACTCTGTATCCATAGAAATTACGTCCCTGTGTTGGCTCCACTCCTAATGATTATTACAATGTCAACGTTCAGTGCCACTGCAGGAAGTAGTGCGTCGCTCATATGAGGTGGAAAGTAAGGTTGTAGAAGTCCAGTGGTGAACGGGCATGTAGCGTGGTAAACATTGTGGAGCATCTACCAGCTGAAGAGACTGATATTTCCCTCTGGATTTGGTATAAACCAAAACCGGAGGTAAAAGAAAATATATTATTGACGTACATTGACCCGAAACAAGACTCAAATTAATGTTACTATTTAGCTGATGTGTAAATAGGCAAGTATTTGCCGGCAAAGGTGAACTATGTGTTAAAGAAAGTACGAATTTTTGTCACTTTTGAAATAATTACTAGCATACATTGACCAAACTGACTAGACCCATCATTTCACAACTTCTGTTAAAATGTATTTTTCTGGTGTGCTTTCACAATGCTCATATTACGCATGTCTATTTTTATGCAGGTTGTTTTGTAGACCCTATATTGTCTCATATTTTGAGGCTTCTTCCTGATGATTTGTCAGAACTGCTTCTATTGTCTCTCAATAATTGGCCTGTTTTTGTGCTTCTGTATTAAGTATGGACTGTGAGCTGCGTTGCATATCTCTCCTGAGGGATCCAGACATTGTTTGCAATCCCAGACCTTTGGTTTGTTAACAGAAAGTAGCACAGCAGCAGTACAATAACAGCTCTAATAGTAAAATAACCATAGCTAAAGAAACATTACATATTATGCATTGAAATAAGTGCTATGGATATATAATATCTGCATATATTTATAGCGCTGCTGGACTTGGACTTGGACTTGTGTTTTGTTGATGGTTTTATAGATTTTTACAGTACATGCTAAGTGCTGTGAATGGTTCCCAGAGGAAACCCTAATCCTAATCCTAACCCTAGGAACTCCTAATCCTGGATATGTTCAGACCACACTGCAGCCATTTCATTGTAGGGTTGCACTGATGTGATAACATGTTCCACTTAATTGACTGTGGTGTGCCTGGTAAGTCTATCATCATGTACAGTAAAGTCACTTTAGCTAACCTTGACATGAAAACCGTTGCTTGGGATATCTCCCAGTGGAATTATTCTGCTCCTGGCCGTCCTTTTGTCCCTGCAGTGATAATATAATGAAGAATGAGACCATGACAATATTTTGACATTCATCTGTGTGGCTGTAATCAGCGCTGAATCAATATCTCATCTGTTATCGTTTCATTCAACACCCTCTCCACAGAGGGTTTGTCCCTAGTGCAATATCAGTCTTTTATCAAAGCGTTGGGCTCCCTAGATCTCTATCCACTGAATCCTGAGAAATGCCCTTGGTGACATATAAAATATACATACAAAATTATGGCTATGAATGAAGTATGAACTGGAAACAAGGCTCTGGACCAGCCAGGTTAAATTTTAAGCCTTTGAATCACCATCACCACATCCCCCCTCTCTTCTCCTCCTGTCTTTTTCTTCTTCATCCATCCAGTTCTGCAGCAGCTCAGCTCCCCAAAGACCACAGAGAGGCCACGTCAGAGGCAGCAATTAAACGGCCATGCTTGGTTTATTTATTTTCTGCAGAGATTACAGTAGGCGTCCTTCGGATTTTTCCGTCCTCCACACTGACTCCCCTGACAATAATTTAGATGATGTGTGTAAAATATTCCTCATAACCCCTTTTTCCCAAACATCCTTAAAACAGCACCAGTCAAAGCCATTGGACATAGCTGTTGGACATGATTTATGTAACTTATTGCCAAGAAGCCAATGACAAAAGCCCTGACTTCATTCAGAACACTTGAGAGATTAAGTGCTCTCCATTTTGGTGCCATCTTCATTCCAACACGCCATGTATTGTTGAACAGAGGGAGGGCTCTCATGCCCTCAGTGTAATATAGCCTTTGGTTCGCTTTGTTGTATTCCAAGCTGTTCCATTGTGGAATTATTTACTCATACTTAATTCTTACGTCTGTGAAAATGTTTCCAAGCCAGAATTTTTTTTTAGTTTATGCTTCCTGAATATTCCTTGGCCATGAACAAAACAGAATGGTGAAACAATCTATTCGCTACAAAGACATTTTGCATCTCTCCTCATTTCTTACATTACACATTACCGTGATGAAGACATCATACTAGAAATTCTTCAGCACATGTGGTAGTGAAAGACACTTTCATCAGACAATTCATGTCTCTGTTTTACATATGAACATAATTAATCCTTCTTGATCAAAACTAGGACCTCCTACCTGAGGTAACTGGATGATTTTTAATCCTAGTAAACCCAGACATTTTGCTCTTCACACCCATGACAGCCTTTTTTGATTCCATATTCTTCTCAAACAGAAAACAATGACTGTCTCTTTTAGGGTATATTGTTAATACTATCAATATCCCTCTTAGATGGAATATGTATTTGGCATTTTTTAAGGTGATATGGATCAACGTGGTCTTTCTAGTTATGAATGAAATATTCAAATATTTAAAGTCAGTGAGCACTTTAAATTGAAGTCACTTAATGCCTTAATTTATCATCTTAATATATGTACAATACAGGCAAAAATCTAGATTACTGCATTATTAGCCTAACGTGTGATTTATCCACCTGCTGAGCCTGTATCTCCCTGTGATTTGAATATGCCTTGCAATGTGTTTATTTAGGATGTCATATTAAATGGCCCATTGCTTTGCTTTTATGTTAATGGTGAGAGTGATCACAATAATAGCTTCAGTATTTGAAATGGCAGTTGCCGTGGGACCACCACAAGTGGCTAGCTAATTATCACCTCATTTTGTACCTTTGAGAAAGTTAGACAGGAGTGTGTCAAGTGGAAATGAAATAGAGAATTGCTCATTAAAAGTGAACCCTGTCAAAGGGAACACAATGACAACATAACCAATTCACTTCAGGACTTGATGGATGACTTAATCATACAGCCTTACTAACACGCATGTTCACTTTGGTGCGTTTTCATCAGCCCCACTGTAACTGTGCTGTGAGACAAGTGAATAAAACTCTTTTGCTACATTTGGCAGAAAAAAGCTTTCAACAAACAACATTGACATTAACACTTCTTTGAACCTATCTGTGCAGATTTAAGGCACGGTAGAGAAGAGAGAAAGGAACATGAAGGGGAACAGAGCACATTTAATTACTCTGAGCATCCATGTGGTGTAATAGCCGCCTGCTGTTCAAACAACTAGCAGAGCCTCTTCTGCCTCACTACAATGAAAGCTGCTGATGCTGCAGCTTCACTCCCATCGTAGAATCTCTGCCCTCAATCTCTCTTGATCAGGAACTTCAGAGATATCTTGCAAAGTTATGCATTTTTTTCTGAGCCGGAGAGGATAGCCCAGGATATGCCAAATAAATTTGACAGCAAATGGCCAGCAAGTGAAAAAAAACAGGAAACTTTTGCATCGATGGATCGTAGCTTGGCTTTATATACTTACATGTTTACTGCATCAAACAATTTTTATTTACAAAGTTGTATGTGATGTTAGTTGTGTTACAGCAGAGTACTTATTCCCAAAAAATAAGGTGGCAATTTAGTGGTGATGTTAAATCAATAACCGGCACTTAATGGTAAGACAAGCCTTCTCTATTCTCCTCAACACATAACTGAAAAGACACATTTAAGAGATTTGACCTTGAGAAGACTTTGGCTCATTTAACGTGGTCAAGAACATTCTAAGAGCCTTTCAAAGTCAATTGAGTTTCCACCAAAGATTCAGGCGAGTCCTGCTCCCAGCTCAATCTCCAAGGCTATTTTTATCCATCCGACTGACAGATCAAGTGGCACTGATCAGCACACCTGCTTCTCTGTGCTGAGAGGGAGAGCGAGCAAAAACTGGAGCTCATACATCAATGTGTCACTGGCCAGGACTGTCCACTGGGCTCTTGGGAGCAAGCTCCCACCACTAGATCATGACCGGAGACCCACCCAAAATCCCACTTCCAGGCTGGGCTGGCTGCAATGCCACAGTAAACTTCTAGGAATTTGAAGGTTGGTGAACTGTTCCTGGGTTGAACAGCCTTTTACTTAAAAAATGGAATTAAAAAAAAAAGGAAAGGAGGAAAAAAAAGCCCAGGATGCCAGCGTAGTTTTGATATATTAGGGTTCTTAAAAAAATATTTCCACAACCTTGCCCCACAAACCTGCGCTGAGTATTTCCAATCTTCCCTGTTCTTGAGTTGCCTGGAGATTTCCACCCCCCACTTACTATCCCTCAGGTTGCTTGAGTAAAGAGTACTCAGGAATTATCTGACATGCTTTATTTACTGTGTATGTGTCTTCCTTGAAGGAGCGAGAGCAGCAGCCTGCCAAAGTGTGGCAAACATTTCAACCAAGCCGTGACAGCCATTGAAACATAAGGCATTTTAGGCAGTGGCTGTTGGCCTCTGTGGTCTGAAGAGCGATATTAATGTGGAAGTGCACAGTTCTGACGGATGGAAGACCTCTGAGACGATCCCCTGCTGGGCAGGTGAAGCCTTCTAATTGGGACTGCAGCAGAGAGACAGCATGCGTAGACCTCCAGAGGCCTTGTCACAACATGGATGAGTGCTGATGGAACAAGTGTGACAACGGACAGGGCAGGATGGAACAACAAGGCTTTTCAAAAGGGTCGCTAGTTACTGTACAGTAGCAACCCTGATAGGTCATTGATACATTGCTAATGTTATTGTTTCTCTTCTCTTTCTGCTATGTGCTGGACTCTGTTGCCATCCACTGACTCCTCAACAAGGTGAGTAAACCTTCCAAGATGTTGCTGTTCATGTTAAATTTTATTACAGTTAACGTTTGGTCTGGTCAGCAAATAGATCCTCTACCAAGACTTTGGAGTTCCAGCCCAATGGCTGCACGTCATACTCTCTCTTCTCCTCAGATAAATATACAAATTCTATCCATTTTTATATAATTTAGTTAGTCTTTAAATGAAAATTGCACAGATTTATAAGGAGGTCTCCAAACAATCAAAATAATCTGTTGCTGGAAGTTGCTGGGATTACCCTTTATAGAAAATTATTTGCCTCATGAGGTTGCTTTGATTGCCAAACTGGCAATATTCCACAGTGGAAACCTCTGACTTGTCAGTACAAAGCAGCTAAGTAAAAAGCTCCACCACCATCTTCGGTGCCTCAGCCTAAAGGTGCAACATCCCTCCTTCCATTGAGTTGTTGACGGGTGGTTATTTGATCACGGTGTGTACATCAGAAGAGATGCATAGATCACTGATTTATGCCAGTCGCTGTCTCTTTCCTGTGTGCATTCCCTTGTGGTCAGCTGAGGTCAAATCATCTGGTCACCTCTCAGATGACCTGTTATACCTCCTCCAATAATGCTCAGTGCAGACAGTTATAAAAGCTCCCCACGGTCACCCTCCTCTTTCTGTTGTTTTTGTTGTTGTTGGCTGTGATGTATCAGCCTAATAATGAGTGCCACCAAGCCGACCTAGAATATATTGTGAGACAGTTGGTGGTGCCTTGGGAGAATCTGCTTTATAGTGGTGAGTACATTACATCTTATTGAAAGAGTAGACAACATGCAGCTTGAGGATTGTTGGTTTGAGACCAACTGTTGGGAGGATATATAAATGTGTAGGTGCTATATTCCTCAGTTTGAAGAGAAAGAAAATATAATAATTCATAATCTGAAACTATAGTGTGTTATCCACCTGGTGTTCAGGCTATCTGAAAACTGGAGTATGAAACGTACAGTTTAGGAAAGCTGCTTATGTTGTTCTTTTGTGAAAAATGTTGGTGTGTGTATGTGTGTGTGTGTGTGTGTGTGTGTGTGTGTGTGTGTGTGTGTGTGTGTGTGTGTGTGTGTGTGTGTGTGTGTGTATGTGTATGTGATTGGTTGGGAGTATATTGTACCAAATAGCTAAACTGTCACCACTAACACACACACAGATTTCCGATTACTCTGAGAAAACACAGCAGCATATTGGCTTTTTACTGCATTGAGGATTTGGTTCATAGAGACGGTTTGATGAATGTCTTGACACATCTGTGACCATTATTTTAGAACACTCCAGAAAATCAATAGTGTTTGCTCCGTCTGCCCAAGGCAATGATATCCATGAATGCTTTATTTATCTCTTTATGCGTGAAGATTTGAAACACTGCTCAGTGTTGACTAATGAATGAACTGCCCTGCCAAACACTCTAGCTATGGTGCACAAGAGTATCTAATCACCTCCAAATGTCACTGTGGCTGTCTCCCATTCATATTCCATTCACCCTCCGCCTCATCAATAATAGGTAAGGAGTGAGCTCAGTGGAGATGCAGCAGGGAAAATGTGTGTCCCTCTGCCCCTGTGAGGGCCCACGGAGGCCTGGAGGCGAGGATGGTCACTAGCTTTCTCCTCCTGTTCCTCCAAGTTAATGAGGCAGATGTCAGTTAGGCCAAAGGAGCTCTTCCTCTGTGCATTGAGTTTAGAACCAAATCAGGGCTCGCTTCTATAATTGGCACCTGATGTGTCGGATGAGCTCGGTACACTGACATTCATTACACTTAATAATGCACTCTAGGCTCCATGCGCCCCTTTCTAACCAGCTGTCTGCTCACAACCCTAATGCCATTAGGATTCAAAGCTGGGGTGTCAAGCATTGCTTTTGACACAAGTCCTCTGCGGTGGAAGACCATGTGAGCACAAGCTATTTGTCCACCAGGCTGCCCTGTTCGCTTGGCCTTCCATCACTCCACTGAGCTGGAGAGAGCCATGTTCGGCTCAAGAGTGATTTCCTCTATCCTGATGTAGATATACCCAGGGTACAGGCAGCACTTTCAGAAGAATGTATGATTATGGCTGACTGTCATGCGGGCAGCGTCAAGACAGCCTTATCTGGCTGAACCTCACTGTCATCAGGTGTGCTGCTATTGAGCCATGGTGGCTCCTGCTGCCAATCAGAGCCCAGTGGACCGATGTCCCTGCCAGGACGTTGTTACATATGCCGAATCCTGAACACTCTGCTGGCAATAGTTGACCAGTCTGTCCTCTCCAATCAGGCTTGAGTTCCCCAGTTTTGCTGCATGTGCAGGAAGCGTATCTGGGGAGAGCAAAGCTCCTTCAGCTGAGGATCCAAGGCCCTGCTCAACTGGAAAAAAAACACAACCATCTCCGATTCTGCCCCTTCTACACTTTCCTGGCAGGGCATGCAGAGGGTATAGAGTACTAATAGTGTCACACACTTTTCTTTTCTTTTTTTACTGACTTGCTGTGTATGTCCCTTCCTGCATAATATAATCCTTCAGTATGGTTAGGTATGGTTAACACAGTTAAATATGAACTGTCAATATCATCATTGGTACACTCCTACTTTAAGCCTGGAAAATATGATTCAAAACAATGATAGAGCTGTAAAAGACCATGATACCATCGGTCTTGTTGGCTTGGTGCTTTTTTGTGTTATACCATTTTAGCAATATTAAATATATAGCAAGTACAATGTACTGTGAGGGTGTTTCTAACTGATATGGATGATTTTGCATGGATGCAGTGGCAGAACATAATCAGGAGTTTTCATCCTGCACCAAATTATAGCAGATGCATGTTGATTGTTGATTTTTCTTTTTTTCTTTTTTTTTTTGATGTTGTGAGATTTGGTGGAGGGAGACAAAGATCAGCATTTTAAAAATGGACATCCCTGCCCATTCAATATTATATTAATTTTACTGGTTCATTGTCTTCACCCTGAGCTAAAGTCTGCAACCAAGAATAGAGTCAGCCCAGATAGTCAGCCAAGAAATGACGGAGATGTTTAGGTTATGCAGATACTAATGTTGAAAAGATGCAGCTTATCTGTTGTGTCTGATTTATTAAAGAATTTTAAATAAATAAATAAAATGAAGTGATGTAAATGTGTTCCATTGAAGAACCTTCAAATCATTTTAACTGTTTAAAATGTTGAACATCTACCAGCCACAGTCACTCTGAAGCAGTCTAAATCGTGATTAATCCATCATCCACTTTCATATTTTAACAGTATTTGGATTCAAATAGATTATCTAGTCAGTAGACACTGAATGAGCAAACTCTCCTTTCCTCAATGAGCTCATGTCAAAAACTATTTGAAATATGCAAATAATGGGCTGAGAACTAAGCATGGCCGAAAGCTCCAGATTCAGAGAGGCTGGAGACAGCCTGCCTCTTTGTATCCGTATGTCTAAAGGCAGCGTGAGGCTGCTCTGCAGCTGCATGGGCTGAAGTTCTAGACTATGTCTGCTGAGTCTGACCAGACACTGATCCATTGTCAGCTTAATATCAGTCACTATGAGCAGTCACTATGGCAGAAGGGAGGGACTTCCTGAACAGGTGTTTGAATGTGTGTGTGTGTGTGATGTGACTGTGCATGTTGGATACATTCACTCTGCTTGAGCAGTAAATTACAAGTGCTTAAAATGCTAGTGCTAGTACAGCTAGCATCCATCACAGGTGGCCGACCATTGTTGTTAAGATAAGCTACTGGCTAAAGATAAGCTTCTGACTAAAGCTCTATTCACACGTTCACTCTGAGGGCAGCCGGCGCACTGGCTTCTCACCAGTCTGCAGCTCGTGGGTGTTCACATACTCACAGTGATGTTGTCTCTTTTCCACTATAGTGCTGTGTTAAAGTCATTACAGTCATATCATACTGAATTTCTATTTGTTTTCAGGATCCGTTTTCACCACTTTTGTTTGAAATAGTCGTCACTCCCTCATTTCAGAGGAAATTTGCATGAAGTTGAACCTTAAACATAAACATAGCTCATGTCTGTGTATGTATGTATGTATGTACCTTTAACTATAACATCAAGCTTAGAACATGTTAGCAAATAATTGCTTATATTCACCCAACCAGCAGATATAGTGCAACATTAGCTTCCATCTGGGAATTGTATAATTGGCCACCAGACAAATATTTCATGATCCATGTGGTTTCATGTCTCTACAAAGTCTTGGAAAGCTCCACTGCATGTTCCTTGGGTACAGTAAGTGCTAAATTGTCTGTCTGCTTCTTGGTGCTGGGCACATAGCACATAGCTTTTTCAGCTGCCTAGTGTATCTGTAAGATTAGGTTGATTAGGGCAGTGATGGTAATCGAAAAACACTAATGTTGTGGTCCATTAAATCAAAACAAGGAGCTAAAACAGTGATTTTCAATCTGGTGGTCCAGACTCCAAGAGGGCTGTGAGGTCATTTCCACAGGTCGCCAAGTGGTTGTTGAGAATAAACTAAAATAAAATAAAATAACATGAGGATTGGTTGGTTGGTCGATATGCTCTTTGTCTGACCAAATTATCATAGGTCAGGCTAAATAAATTCTGTTTAAATATTTGATGGTTTGATAGATGAGAGCTAAAAGTCCAGAAGTGTTTTTACAACTTTCTAATGGAGTTTGCTAGTCTTAACTTAACAGTTCCTGAAAATGTACTCAGCTCCAAAATAATTGACATAATGTCAAACAACCAGCACAAATGGCTACATCACCTCCCAGTTCCAGAGGACAGTCTATTCCTCTGGACTGCTCATGGCTGTGTGTAGGTGTGTGTGTGTGTGTGTGTGTGTGTGGTTTATTTCATGTGTGTTAATATAAGGACAAGGATTAGGGCAATTTTAAAATCTTTTTTTTCCCACTAAAAACTCCACACAAAACACAGTTAAATAGTTATTTAATAATTAGATGAATGTGCTCTTCATGAGTAAGTATATTTGATAAATTAAATGAGGCACACACTGTAGAATTGTGTTGAACTGTGTTTAATATGAAGCTAACTTTGGAATGACCGGTAAGTCATACTCTATGGTTAATTTATGCATTGGAGTGATATTCATTCAGACTTACTGTAATGAAGCTTTCGTGTGTTTTAGCCTATGAGAGCGCCAAATTAATGCAAGGCCATAATCATATCCATTTTCTGATTGTGCAACAATGATCCTTAATCACACAATAGCATTTTGTTTGATCATCAACAAGCATTAAAATTTTATTGCAAAGACAAAGAAGGATTTTAGTTTTTATCATAACCAATTTATTTCAATCTGGGCTATTCAGAGAGAAAATGCCTCACATTACAATGATGCATTATGTATTTATTCATTAGTGAGGGAGCTAAATGATAGTTGAGCGTCTTGTGGCAGTACGATCGTTGGGAGAAAGAAATCGGATGCATTTTTGTCTCTGATATTGAACCACACAATAAAGGCTGTCAGCAAATTCTGGGCAAAGTGGAGCAGCTGAGACAAAGGAGAGATGAGAGGCGTAGATAATCGCTGGTGTTGTTTTATTCATCTGCAGGAATGAATGCTGACCAGTGTTTGTTTGTGTTGAACTCATTGTGTTTGCAGTCAGAACTGTGAATCTGTGAGTGGGTAATTAATTCCCTTCTGACTGCCAGCCAGCATTGGCCTCTGATGCACAGGGAGGAAAATCGAGTCCAGTTTGCTCTGTCGACACAGTGTGGAACACAGCAGTTGTTTAAGTGACTTCCTGACCCGCTTGGAAAAAGACCCGATGGAATGTACTTTTCAACTTTACAGCTACAGAATGCATCATTTACACACAAGGAAATAAGATTTTTCTTTTCTCCATCACTGCCTGATGTAACAGTATGACCAGGTTTATTCTTTTCTCTATACACAGTATATATGAGCCTCTCTCTCTGAAGTCTATAGATGAACACCTACATATTAATAATGGATATTATTAATAATTTAATAAATATAATTAAATGGCACTATGGTGGTTGTGGTTTATCAAGAAACCACACAAAAATAGATTTTTAGATTAAACTGTTCACTCCATAATAGTTTTGCCACTCATGTTTAATATGTCATTGCTGTACTTCACCAGACTAAACTTTATGTTCCAATGTCACCATTTGCAGTTGCATCAACTGCAGCTAAATATCACATCCAAGGTGTCTGAGGCAGTACTCGTGTCCTTGCAGAGACAGATCGTCCCAGGTCGCCTCTGAGAGAACAAACTCCTCATGAATGACTTTAAGCCGGGCTGTGTGCTTGATGTTGAGCCGGACAACATATTATAGACATCCGCTCATAAAAGCAGTGAATCTTTAACTGGCAAGTAAGCCTGTCTTAAGTCTTTTGGTCAGTTGACCCCACTTTGTTACAGACTGAAATATTTCAGCAACTTTTGATGGTTCACCAATCTGTGTTCTGTATCTGAGTGTGGATGGATCCCTGTGGCTTTCCTCCAAGCAGAAGATGTTACATTCTTTTAGTGATAGTTAATAACTGTGACTTAATTAATTAGATAAATAGTTAAACATCACTAGGTGGAGTAAATCTCAAGTAAATCTCAACCAAGACTCATTGACCCACTGCAGTGTTTGATTTAATATTGATCGTGTTTGGGTGATTTAAGTGTTAATACTGGTGCAAAACTGATACCTCCTATAGACTCCAGTGTCCTTTATAGCTACATCTTAAAGCAATGACCCTTTAGCACCAAAGATATGACCAAGATCAAAGAAGAACCCTCAGTTATTCATCTTTAAAGCAGACTGATGTATCTGTAAAGATCATTGTTCATTCCCTGTCCATTGTAAAACATTTAGGTGCTCTGTGTTTTTACAAGCTGGCTGCACAGGACGAGCGGCCTCGATGAAATAGTCGTGCCCTCTGTGTACTTTTGCCCTCTGTTAAACTTGGCAATGAGCAGCACTTTCAAGTCTGTTGAATGTGGGTCACAGTGCTCCGCTTGTGGTCTCTGTGGTTTTGCTCTGCATAAATAACAGCACATCAGTAGCTACTTCAAACAGGCTCCACAGGGCTGAGACAAGACTCACTCTGCCAAACGTTGGAGTAGACTCTGTTGTTTCTTCACCTCCGTCCACCGAAAACGTGTTTTTGAACACTTGCAGAATTGTTAAAATGTTGCTATTGGTCCAAACTCTTAAATCAGAACTTTACATTGTGGATGCTGCTGTTCTAGTTGCACCTACTGTACGTCTGGCTACTTGTACATGTTTAGGATGTATAGATCAACTCCATTATATATATATACTGCACCTCTGGTTTGACAGCCTTAACTCTGTCAAAGCTGAATCCTGTCTTCCCCTTGTATTTGTCTTGAGAGCCTTTGAGCAGATTCTCTGTGGAAGATAATGAGGCCGCCAGTGGAGAAGTAATGTTGAATAAGTGGGATCCTCTCCTGGCTCTTGTTAAATGTCAGTGAAATGGAGTAAAACCTTTTGGCAAAGCTGTCCACACCAACATGAGGCGAGCATATTTTTATTAAGGCCTTTTAAAGCCCTGTCTTCAGAACATCTTTGTCTGTCATGGAAGAGAAATCCTATCCAGCTCTTAGACAGCTTTAAAAGACACAGATTGTTCATCGCAGCACGGTTGCCACTCTTCATGACTTGAAGTAGTAAGCCGACCTAGCATGAAGGTCAAAGATGACAACTTCAAGATGCCAATTTTGCAGAGTATGTTCAGTGTTTCCTGGGAGGCAGCAGAAGCTTTGAACAAACCAAAGAACCTCTGGCCACACAGGATTCAAATCCAAGATCACAGTAATATTTAACACTAATGTGCAGCACAGTAAAAGAAACTGCATTGCCAATAGCAACAGTGACCGTGGTAATTTGCTGGGGTTGAGTGTGGACTGTGGTGGCATGATGCAAAAACCTGTTTGCAATATTATATTTTCTAACGAACAGATGTTGGAGATTTATTCAAGCGAAGAAGTTCTAAGATTAATGACTTGACTGCATGTTAAACAAGTTAGCTGCACAAAATCTGTTTCGCATTTTGTTTTTTGCCTTAATAGTGCGAGACAAGCGATTAACAGGGAAGACACACACATAAGACATGACATGTCAAGAGAGAAAAAACATCAACAAGAGAAATACAGATGAGATAAAATTAAGATCTTCTATAAAGAAGCTCTAAAGGTGTATAAAAAAATACTTCCTTTAGGCGCATAAATGATGCTCCAAGGAAGTTAAAATAGAACCATTTTGTGCTACAGTCCTCTAAAATGATGCACCATGAAAGAGACACAGCTCGCTACTGCTACACACATCTCAAAGACTCCTGCTTGTATTTTCCTTTTAAATCAGCTCATGAGTTTATGACTAGACAGGGATAGGATCCAGCCCCCCGTGACGTTGATCAGGATAAGCGGTTACGGATGGATGAATGGATGGATGGATGGATGGATGGATGGGTGACGTCAGAGCCTGCAGCTCACCTGTAGCATGATTTTCCTGGCCAAATGATGCATGTCATTCACATACAAATGAAGTAGTTGCATATGCTGTAACTAATTTACTTCTTAAATACTGTGAATACAACGATTACTCAGCAAGAAGTGTGGATTTTTGATAATTACTTTTTAATCTTACAAACAAAAATGATCAATGTTGACTAAAAGAGCAGCTGCGCAGTTACTTCAGTACACTTTGGTTCCTCGTTTCACTGTTTGATAGAATGACTGTCTGCGCAGAGATCACAAATTATTAATGATGTGTTCTATACCTGCATCGGTATTTTTGGATGCACTTGAATCTTACACTGTCTGATTATGAGGGTCAGTGTCAAAGAAAAGGCAAACTGCAAATAAAGTTGCACTCCTCACCTTCTCTTTGACAGTTGTGACATAACAAAAAGCCTGCCTGTTCTGTCATCTTCGAGATGCACTCCAAGACACTTACCAGATTTCGCTCTGTCTCTGTCTGTCATTCAATTCTCTGCTGACTCAGCACTTCTCCTCAGAGAGCGTGGAGACGTCAGCAAAGCCACGGGAGAGATCAGGGCGTTCAGAGACCGCTGCTTTCTATCTCTCTCTCTCCCTCTCTTTCTCTCTCTCTCTCTCACTCTCTGTCAGCTTTTCTTTCTTACTTCGTGTGTGACACAGGCGGAGTGTTTGAGCAGGCAGGCTGCAGCCCAGCCACCTTTGGAACAGCATATTTAATTGCATCAGGCGGTTGTTAGGGCTGAACTCAGCTGCTGGGAGCAGGCACCGAGAACAGGCAAGGTCAGCTGCACAAGTATTCACTCAGACATGACAACACACACACACACACACACACACACACACACACACACGCACACACACACTCACACACACATATTCCATTCTTAATTAGCATTAATCACTGGCCCTTTTGTAAATGCTGCTGGCTGCCAATTATCAATGATTACGCACTGTTAGCTGCTGGGAAGGTGAGGAGGGTCAAGGCTGGCTCTTTTCACTGGACATTATGCAGTAGAAAGCTGCATGGTAATTCCAAGAGAAAAAAAAAAAAACATTTGACACATATTTATCATAATGACCATTTAGCTTAAAAATGTGCCACCAGCAGTAACCTGGCTTGTCGTCATATTCACAACAGCAACATGGATGAATTTCTGTCATTGTTTGCATTTTCCCTGTGATGCTTGATGTCCTACTCAAAGTGACTTTCAATTATCCATTTGTATGTTAATGAAACATTAAGACCATTCAACTGGCCATTTTTTCAACAACAAAAAAATCATGTACTTTCTTAATTTTTGTAGTGTAAATATTTTATTGTAATTTCATCGATTTATCTTCAGTTACTATTTGACATGAAAAAGTGACAGCTAATCATCATGCTCTATTAGCTGGTTATTCAAGTGTTCCTCCATCTCTCCTCATGGCTAATTTTTATACTTTTTCAGATAGATATGACATCTGATTCATAAAGCATTTTTTTTATTAGAATTTTGACCCCACAGAATTACTAATGATTCTCTAGAAAAAGCACATAATAAAATAACATTATAATGTAATGAAATGAACACAAGACTGTGACTATAATTAAGTGATTGTTCATGTACTTTGCTTTAGTGATGAGATGTGCTATCTAAAGATGAAATGAGATCCAGTTCACAGAGGTCCAGCAGGAGCTCTGATTGGGCAGTTGTTGTGTTGCATGGTGCCAGTCAGACCTCCTAAAAAAGTTTAGCAGAGAAATAATTAACCAAATTTAAAATACTGCCTATACTTTATCAAACTAATTAAGAATAGCTGTATTTAAAGCTGTGTTCATACATTGTTTTTGGCCACTCTGCACAAACAGGCTGAAACACTGAATGTGCTCACTAATAAACACAAAGCAACATTAGCATCCATTTCAAGTTGAAATGTTTCTGTTGAATGTAAATCCAATATTCAGTCTCATTTTACCTCTGATAGGATCTCTCCTAACATTACACTGATCCATGGTTTATATGGAAAAAATATTGCAGTAGTGCAGCTGAACCTTGCAAATTAATATCTAATAATTGGTGTTACAAATGAACTTATTTTGACAGCTGCCATGTTCCTCACAGTTTCACAGTCAAAAGCACAAACCAATGGCAGCTCAGAGAAACATGCCTTCATCCAATGAGATGTATCTGCTGATGTCTGAACAGGAAGAGAACTGCCAATCATCTATTCTTTGTCTGTACAGCCAGGTTTGAAATTACTTCTGTCCCAAGCAATATGCCTATTCAGTCTTGCCAGACTACAATAAGCAAAGTAAAAATTGTGGGCTGGCGTTGCCAGGCAACAGTAATTTTTGCCTTTTTGGTCTTCTCACTTTTCCTCAGTCTGCCTGGTCTGCTTCCTCTTCAGTCTGCGGTTTCCAATGTGGAGAAAGTAATAGGAATAGTTAGCAGTAGGAATAACCCTGTTCCTCAATATACACCGATGGAGGATGGATTTCTTCCTCTATGACTTATTTTTTTTAACATTGATGCAAAATGGCAACTCTAAAATAACCTGCTGCTTTCATTCTGAGATCAAAACTTGACGTTTCCTGTTGATTTTTTATTTTTGATAGCTGAATTATGTTCTGCTGTCAGACTGTGCTGTCACTGCGCTGGAAATATCCTGACATCTCATTTACATTTGACTGCTTATCCAGAAAAAAAAAAAAAAAAAAACAATATTAAAAAAATAATAAATACACCAGCACACAACAAAATGGACCCTGGCAGACAGCATACATTCCCATTCCCATTTCAGGGTGTATCTTTCCTTTCATTTTCGCATTGTTTGGATCATTGAAATGAAATGGGATGGCAATCCAGTTGTACAGTAGTGCAAACATGTTAATAATGATCTTAAAAACATTTGCTTATTTTATCTCTCTTAGCTGTGAAGGAGAAAAAAAAGAGATAACTAATCCAGCGGGGCCGGGGAGCGGGGGGTGGGGGCGTCGGGATTTGAAACTCATTTGCATTGCTCAATTGATTTCTCGCAACTACCCTGTCCGCAATGTCAGTCATTCCCTCTTTTGAGTTTTAATTAAATCCCAGACTGAGTTCTGTTCGAATTTCTGATTTGAAGCAGCAGTCAATAGCAGCAGAGTGTCCAAAGATTGGGCCCCGTTCACTAAATCAATTCCAACAATGCTTCCAGGCCTGTGCCTCTGCAGAGGGAGTCAGCTACACAATGGGTGTCAGAGGAGATAATATCTACCCGCTTGTAACCATCCCATCCCTGCTGGGGGGAACACTTCAAAACAGGCCTATCAGTTCGCCTTCCTCCTCTGCCTCCTCATGATATGATCTCATTTCACATAATTATAATGTGATGCTGTTCATAATGGATGGTAATGAAGATTGAATTATCCACATTTTAATGGATATGGAAGCACATAGCCTTTATATTACATGATAATTCATCTTACATATTACATGATAACATCATTTACATGTATCTGGATGTACCTATTATATATTCACCCTTTATACATAATACAACATGCATGCACATACATGCTAAATACTACATATACAGTACATTATACATGCAAAGCTTTCTGCCAATCAGATTTTAATTATATCCTACAGGAAAGCTATGCACTAAACCCTGGTGATGAAGTGTGGAAAATATGAGGTTTCCCAGACAAAGCCGTGTGGTAGCCCATCTGAATAGGATGGACTGAGGACCCAGGTGCCTGCTTCCGCTTCCACCTCCGGCAGGATCTGTGTTGCATTTTTAATGAAATGGAACAGGGAGCAACAGCTTTCATTTCACATCCCGCATTCCTTCGTATAGCAAAGTCATCTGTCAGAGATGATACACTCCAATTTGGTGAGAGGTCAAGTGAAATATTAACAAGGGCCTTCAACAAACCACTCAATCAATTACTAAATGATATATTCATAAATCAATGAGATGGAGCTGACAGCTGAAAGACAAAATGCTCCGTTGCAGGGAGACTGGCATATTGGCTTCTGGAGCAAATTAAGATTTTCCTTCATCTTGGCTAGTTCTTCGTGTTCAGGGCAAAATTATCAGTTTCCTCTGATTTCAATCAATCAATTAATTAATAAGATTTTATTTGTATAGCCCAAAGTCACAAAGTACATTTGCCTCAGAGGGCTTTACAATCTGTACAGGGAGTGACACCCTCTGTCCTTAGACCCTCGGTTCAAGTGAGGAAAAACTTGCCCACAAAAAACCTTTAACAGGGAAAAAAGGTGGAAGAAACCTCAGGAAGAGCCACAGAGGAGGGATCCCTCTCCCAGGACGGACAGACGTGCAATGGATGTCACGTGTACCGAACAAATCAACACAAACATATTGTACAATTACAATAAATGATAAAATGATTACAGTAGCAGTGGAACCTGTGATAGAGATAGAGAGACACAATGCACAGCAGCAGCAAATCATACTAAACTATAAACTGTAATGGAGATATGTAACAATAGACAGTAATAAAATGTAGAGACGTCATGCAGGATCACAGCAGCAGCCACGATCCACGAGAACCTGCTGGACGACAGAGCACAGAAACTCTGGGGAAGAAGTTTAGTTAGTAACATGCATTAATGAGACATGTATTGAGAGAGAGAGAGAGAGAGAGAGAGAGAGAGAGAGAGAGAGAGAGAGCAGCATAACTAAGGGATGACCTGAGCCAGCCCTAACTATAGTCTTTATCAAAAAGGAAAGTCTTAAGTCTATTCTTAAAGGTGTTGACCGTGTCTGCCTCCTGAACCCAGAATGGTAGTTTGTTCCACAGAAGAGGAGCCTGATAGCTGAAAGCTCTGGCTCCCAATCCACTTTTGGAAACTATAGGAACCACAAGGAACCCAGCGTCCTGAGAGCGCAGTGTTCTAGAGGGGTAGTAAGGTATTATGAGCTCTTTTAGATAGGATGGTGCCTGACCATGAAGAGCTTTGTAAGTAAGGAGAAGAATTTTAAATTCTATTCTAGATTTAATAGGCAGCCAATGCAAGGAAGCCAAAATGGGAGAGATGTGATCTCTGATCTTGGTTCCTGTCAGAACACGTGCAGCAGCATTCTGAATTAACTGCAAAGTCCTAAGAGACTTATTAGAGCAGCCTGATAACAAAGAGTTACAATAGTCCAGCCTTGAAGTAACAAATGCGTGGACTAGTTTTTCTGCATTCTTCCACTTACGTAACATCGCTAAAATCAGACTTATTAGAGCAGCCTGATAACAAAGAGTTACAATAGTCCAGCCTTGAAGTAACAAATGCGTGGACTAGTTTTTCTGCATCCGCCTGAGAGACAATGCGTCTGATTTTAGCGATGTTACGTAAGTGGAAGAATGCAGTCCTCGAAATTTGTTTTATGTGGACATTAAAGGACAAATCTTGATCAAAAACAACTCCAAGATTCTTTACAGTGGAGCTGGAGGCCAGGGTGATCCCATCTAAAGTAACTAAGTCTCTAGAAAGAGAGTTTCTGAGGTGATTTGAGTCAAGATGTGTCACTGTGGTGAGTCCAAAGTTACAGTCCTACTACGTTTAACTTGAGGGAGAAGCAGTATGTATGTCTTTAGTTTATAGATACAATTACCTGTGCACAAAGTCAGAGGCTCAAAGAAAAGGCTTAGGGAAGTTAAATTCATAAGCTATGAAATATACCCATGCAAAATTCTCTGTTCAAATTCAATATACTCTGCTACAGCATTGTATGACCTGTAGTTTATATTGGCAAGTGGTATTGAATTTTGGCAAACTTTAGATGCTGTGAAACTGTAAGTGATCTATGTACATAATATGTGAGATCATTTGGTTGCCATATATGTGCATAAGTTCAAGTGTGGGAGGTGAAAAGGGTTTAAATGTGTTGTCTCATGCTCCATGTATTTCAACACTTTTCATTAAATAAGACTCAAGAGTCTAACGCCATTGGACAAGCCACTGCACATTTGGTGTCTTTTGGATAAAAGTTAATACATCTTGCTAACATTTGCTAATTAATGCAAAATACAAACTACAGAATAATGTTAGGAGAATATCACTATAGACTAAACTAAAGTAATGGACAAATTAAAGTTTTAACCTGTGATGGCTCTAGATGCAAAGTGAGAAGATCACTAAGTAATTAGGATTCACTGGGTACGTCTTTCTCACATTGCGGTTTTGGTCCGTCCCTTACATCAGTGGTCCCCAACCACCGGGCCGCGGACCGGTATCGGTCCGTGGGTCATTTAGTGCTGGGCCGCACAGAAATATATATATATTAGTGCTGTCAAAATTAACGCGTTAATTTTGTCGATTAATTTTAAAGAATTAACGCGTTAAAAAAAATTAACGCAATTAACGCGGTTTTGTTTACTTCCGGTGGCGGCCGCCATTTTGGATGTGGCAAAGTAGAGCTTTGTTTCCCAGATATATTAGTGTGTGTGTGAATGGGTGTATAAGAGGCATTAACTTAAAGCCCTCACGGAGACTGCGCCCTGGGCGGTCGCCCACATTGCCCACAGCTAAAACCGGCCCTGCTTGTATTAGTTTACGGGCAGATCTGCCACATCCAATATGGCGGACCCGTTAACGTATCGCAGCAACGGACCAACCTGCTCAATGAGGCGTCTATGTATACATCTATGATCTATCCTAACTAAAGGAAAGTCTATGTATATATGTCTATGATCTATCCTAACTAAAGGAGAGTCTATGTATATATGTCTATGATCTATCCTAACTAAAGGAGAGTCTATGTATATATGTCTATGATCCATCCTAACTAAAGGAGAGTCTATGTATATATGTCTATGATCTATCCTAACTAAAGGAGAGTCTGTGCATATATGTCTATGATCTATCCTAACCAAAGGAGAGTCTATGGCGGAAAGATGGATAAGGACTTTTAGGGGGAACATTTCATTTTAAAAAGTTGCCCGACGGCTCGTTGGACAAAAACAAGGCAATTTGCACAGTTTGCAAATCCGCATATTTAAATTCCAACAAACAGAAGTAACACGACTTTAACATTCACCTCAGCAAAAACACCAGTCTACACTACAGGAGTGTGGCACTCCTCAGTATATTTCCTCATTCTGGCTTTTTTTCTGTTTGCACTGTGCATATGTGCACCTTAAGCCAATAAATGAATGAATTTAAATATACTTTATCTGTTGTTTTCTACATTAATTTGATCATTTTACATAATAATATTCATTATAAGCTTCAGTCTCAGAAAAATGCATTTAATTTATTGATATATTATTATAGATTAATCCGATTAATCGCGATTAATTACAGAATCTTTTGCGATTAATTAGTTAATTTTTTAAATCGATTGACAGCCCTAATATATATACAGTGGTATGAAAAAGTTTGGGCACCCCTGATCGTTTTCAGGATTTTCCTTTATAAATCATTGGTTGTTCGGATCAGCAATTTCAGTTAATATATCATATAGCAGACAACACAGTGATATTTGAGAAGTGAAATGAAGTTTATAGGCTTAACAGAAAGTGTGCAATAATTACTTAAACAAAAGTGGACCGGTGCATAAATTTGGGCACCCTTGTTGTTTTATTGATTTGAGTACCTTTAGCACTAATTATTGGAACACAAAGTTTGTTTGGTAAGCTCACTGACCCTTGACCTAACATACACAGGTGAAGCCAATCGTGAGAAAGGGTTATTTCAGGTGGCCAGTAGCAAGTTGTTCTCCCTTTTGCATCTTCTCTGAGGAGTGGCACCATGGGAGCCTCAAAACAACTCTCAAATTACCTGAAAACAAAGATTGTACAACATCATGGTTTAAGGGAAGGATACAAAAAGCTGGCTCAGAGATTTTAGCTGTCAGTTTCCATGTGAGGAACATAGTGAGGAAATGGAAGACCACAGGCACAGTCCTAGTTAAGGCCCGGAGTGGCAGGCCAAGAAAAATCTCAGAAAGCAGAGGCGAAGGATGTGTGAGACAGGTCAAACTCAACCCACAGACCAGCTCCAAAGGACCAACCACATGATTCTGCTGCAGAAGGTGTCACTGTGCATCGTTCAACTATCAGCGCACTTTGCACAAGGAGATGCTGTATGGGAGAGTAATGCGGCTGAAGCCTTTTCTACACGCACATGCCACAAACACGAGTCCCTTGAGGTATGCTAAAGCACATTTGGACAAGCCCGCTTCCTTTTGGAATAAGGTCCTATGGACTGATGAATGTAAAATTGAGTTATTTGGACATTACAAGTGGCGGTATGCATGGCGGAAGAAGAACACAGCATTCCAAGACACAAACACTGCTACCCACAGTAAAATTTTGGTGGCGGTTCCATCATGCTGTGGGGGCTGTGTGGCCAGTGCAGGTACTGGCAATCTTGTAAAGTTGAAGGTCGCATGGATTCCCGTCAGTATCAGCAGATTTTTTGCCAACAATGTTCAAGAATCAGTGACAAAGTTGAAGTTGCGCCGGGGCTGGATACTTCAACAAGACAACGACCCCCAAACACTGCTCAAACTCTACAAGGCATTCATGCAGAGGAACAACTACAACGTTCTGGAATGGCCATCTCAGTCCCCAGACCTGAACATTATTGAACATCTGTGGTGTGATTTAAAGCGGGCTTGTCCATGCTCTAAAGCCATCAAACCTGACTGGACTGGAGTGTTTTGTAAAGAAGAATGGTCAAAATACCTTCACACCACACTCCAGACCCTCATTTGAAGCTTAGGAAGCGTTTAGAGGCTTTTATTTCTGCAAAAGGAGGATCTACGAAATTTTGATGTAATTTTTCTGTTGGGGTGCCCAAAATTTATGCACCTGTCCACTTTTGTTTAAGTAATTATTGCACACTTTCTGTTAAGCCATAAACTTCATTTCACTTCTCAAATTCACTGTGTTTGTCTGCTATATGATATATTTAACTGAAATTGCTGATCCGAACAACCAATGATTATAAAGAAAAATCCTGAAAACGATCAGGGGTGCCCAAACTTTTTCATACCACTGTATATATGTATAAATGTTTTATTTTAAAAAATGGCCGGATTCTTTCCCAATTACATCCGTCTGTGCCTCTTGACACACGTGAAGACAGGTCAAGACGCTCGTCTCGGTCACGTGATACGTTACCCCACTTAAGCCCTCAAAGCTAGCAAAAATGAGTAGTAAAAACAAACGTCTTTGGAAAGCTTCTTCAGCGACCAAAACTGAATTACGGATAGCCTGGACATAAGGAACACACTTCGGGTGTCATTGTCTCCTATTACCAGTAGTCGAGTTGTAAAATAAAACCGGGGGGATGGGTGAAATTTTTCATTTATGTGACATATTTTCCCGCAAGGGGTCTGGGGTCCTCCCCCAAAAAATTTTGTATTTCTTAATTTCCTGCATTCTAGTCAATTTTAGGGTGACTTGCTAGACATGGCAAATCCTAAATCCCATCTGATTCATAGCTTGCATTCTCAGTTGCATGGCCTGCACAAGACAATACTATTTGTCAGAAAGAAACAAAAAACACTTAACTATGGACATCATGTCATTACCCTCTTTTTTAAACATATTTGTAAAAACATTTTAAATATCTTTATATGTGAATGTGCTCAAATATTTTTTTAAACACAACTTTGTGTATGTTTTTAACATTTTTTTTAAACACATTTTAACATCTGTGTGTTTTTAAACATATTTAAATACATTTAAACACATTTTTGTTAAAAATCTTCACTTAAAAAAAAAACACAATTTAAGAGGAGGAAAGAAGACTTCGGGTTTTACGGACAACGCGATGTTTGAAACAAGCTGTATTAAAGAATATGAAGCAGCAGGTAGCAGCTAGCGGTGCTGCTAAGGCTAAAACAACACAGAGTGTGGATGATTGACACCTGTCACCTGTCGACCAATCAGAGTCAGGAGAATCTATTAGTACCGCCCACATTCACCTTTGACCCACCAATGACGATCCAGAATGAAGTAAACCCAAAGGTAATATATCGCAGCAAGAGGTCACACTTCACTGTCAAAGCCTGTTTGTCTTTATGTAACAACCAGGAGCTTCGTGACTGATTCAAACTAAAGCAGAGACATAGCAGGAGACATTAGCAGCGTTTCTTCGCGCAGAAATAGAACTTTTGACACGAAACAGCAAAGATAAGACATACTGTGTCGTTTTGTGGATTTTTTTTGCTACTCTATGTGGGCTAGCTCGCCGAGTTTTCATCGCACAGTGATGAGACACATATCTTTGTAAGATATATATTTATTTTTTCCCCCGCCGCGCCTCCCCTGAAGTCCTCTGGCGCCCCCCAAGGGAGGCGCGCCCCACACTTTGAAAACCGCTGACATAGGTAATAGACTGATTTTCATAAAGCCCCCCTAAATGTCGAATGGTAAGTCTATTTCCAGTGTTAAATATAAGTAATTTTCACATGCATTGATAAAATGCCATAAGGGATGGAAGAAGGGATGACCATTTTAGAAGAGGGATGATTTTGACCATTTTTCCCCCAGGGGGGATGCCACCCCCCCCTCAACTCGAGTACTGCCTATTACTCCTAGATGGGACCGGTTCGTTGCGGAGAAACAAGCTCAGGGCTCCCACTAATTCAGCGTAATGGTGAGTTGTATTTTTATGCACTTTATATTTGTTTTCATGCCGGTCACATCATTTTATTTTGTCGTATTTACCCCCCACACCTTGAAGGCCGGTCCGTGAAAATATTGTCTTACATGAGACCGGTCCGTGGCGCAGAAAAGGTTGGGGACCGCTGCCTTACACGGGACTCACACCGAACGCGGAACAGAAGCGGAACGGAAGCGGAACGGTACTTTGCCCGGTGTGAGTTGACACCGGGCAAAGTACCGTTCCGCTTCCGGCGGAATCTGCGGATCAGCCGCGGAACGGCAGCGGAGCGAGCCGGCCGTATTCACGCGAGATCACGAGATCACGCGAGAATCCTGGACATACCCGAGACCCCGCGATAAACAGTGTATAAAAAAACAACAACAACAAACAGCAGACTTTGCTTCTCCGACGTGGAGCAGATTATAAAAAGCATCTGTTGTGTCATAAATGATTGTGTGTTGTTCCACTTCAACAATTAGTCTCTCGTTGAGACCCTTTGATCGATCTTTGATCACCTGGTGCCACCAGTCATGACGTCACGTTGATGTGAAGTTGTAAAAAGCTACATGAACTGAGTATTGTGTTTTATTTTGAAAGGGGACGGAAGTTTATTACGTTGATTCAAGGCCCGGTTTCCTGTCTGGTGTGCAGTGCTCTGTTGAAATTTACGAGGTTCAGCCGCGGCTCGCGGAAGAAATAGAAATCTTGCGGAAAGCTCGCGCCATGGCGCGGAGAGCCGCTTCTGGGACGCTTCTGATCCGCGCCCGGTGTGAGTGCTCTCATTGACTAGACTGGATTCTATTTGCTACGGTGACCGCGGCGGTGCCGTTCCGCTTCCGTTCCGCGTCCGGTGTGAGTTGGCCTTTACATGACTTCAAACCCCACCGGAAGAGGCGGAGCGTTTAGCCAGACTTTGTTTACTTGCTCAGATTTGGTCATTTTCCTGGTTTATGTTCTTCCAAATATGCTTCTACATGTGTAAATATGCTACGTAGCTAATTTGTTTCGCTTTTGTCTGTTTTTTACGACCGCCAGTTTGCACAAGGTATTTTATTTTGAAAATCGATTCTCTATGCTGTTTCTGTGTCTGGCTTCCATCCAGCTTGAGCTGCTCTGTTGTAAATTGAGGCATCCCTCAAAAATATAACAGCCGGTGGGGTTCAAAACATTACATTCAAAACCACAAATGTTGACCTCATGAAAGTGCTTAAAAAAAAGAGGTGAGCAAAATCTGTAGGATTCGTCCTCTGAGGAACATGAATGAACATACATCTTGTAGATGTTGAAGCATTTTACTGACGGTTCTAGAATAAAGGCCAAGCTTCGTAGCTGATGAACCAAATAATGTTTTGCCATTTAGAGTCATGCTGTAATTGTAAAAGCTTCAGTGGCTGCCATTCATAGTGACATAAGCTTAATGTTATGTAGTACTGTCAGTAAAGCGCCAAAAGATCATGGGTTTGATCCTGTCACATTTGCACGAGACTGTGGGGATTTGTTTTAAAATCCAAAGACAAGTCTTGAACCAAGTGAAATGTGCATTGGGGATGTCTGTGATAGGATTGTCCGCCCTGTGAATGCTTGCATAGGTTCAAACCCAATGACTCTCACAAAACTAAATGTTGTGTAGACTACAAAACAGCATGCTCCAATTACTCTTGTGCCACAGAAGAACAAGAAATAGAAATTCAGCAGAGCCAGAGGGTTGTGTTAATGCATAGAAACTGTTCTGTCTGTATCGGTGACTGTGTGAGTACAGCCGTTGGTGGAAGCACCTTAAGTTTTCCTCCGCAGTATAAAGCAGACTGTTAAATAAGATTTATCAGAGCCGCCTCAGCTCGGGTTTAGAGGCCATTTCCCCTGAATCCCAGTGTGGGCCCTCTGTGGCCCTCATCAGCCAGCTTGTAAATAAATCAGCCCCAACCGTATGGCTCTCGTCTTTTGAGATTCAATTTACCTCACGACCGCTAAGCCGCTGTGCACTTCTCACATCACGAGACAGAAGCAAGCTGGACAGTTATGTGTGTGTGTGTGTGTGTGTGTGGGTTGGGGGGAGTTATGCAGAGTGAGTCTTGAGTTTGACAAGCTCCAGCTTCCGCCCCCTCTCTCTGTTTGACAGGGAAAATGAGTTGGAATTGGAGCTTTGTCAGGCAGTCGCAGTTGGTAATTAGTTTCTGGCCTTTCAATTTAAATGTGCCAGGAGACAGCACAGGTAACGCTTAAGGCATTTGCCATCACTGAAAGAGTGATCAAAGCCATTCAGTCAAGCAGACACGCTCCATTCCAAAGGGGCTGCAGACCTTTTCCCTTTTTCAAACAAAGTACAACTGTCTCAGTTTAGGGAGATATCGTCAATGTGATATTTCATTTATGTCTGTTTTTATTCAGATGTCACACTCCGAATGGAACGCCACACAGCCTAGTGTCTTCTTATTTTAAAAAAACAACAACAAAAAACAAATGTAGAAAGAGTCTTGTTGTCACTGTGACGTTGTAAGGCAGGTGGAAAACTGACGTTAACCCCAGTGACCCTGCTATCTGTTCATCCCCAGCTTCAGCAGCTCTGTCCCTCTGCTCTGCCTGGCTCCATCCTCATGTTGGACTGAGGACAGTATGGGCCAAAGCTAATTACTTAGCATGCTAATTTCAGTAGATGTCTCTGCAACACAATTCATAGACATCTTTGACATAACATGGTATCTGTCAAAGTGTTATGTTGATAATGTTAGTTCAGGTTTTTAATGTTTTTAATATTCAACTAACTATACTATAATTCTGGCCCAAACCTGTTTATATTATTATCAAACTCTTAGCAAGGAAATAAATTACAGACAAAATCAATTGCAAAATAATTATTTCAATGCAAACAGCCTCAAAGTATCAATCTGAAGAAGGTTTCTGTGCCAAGTTGTGCCTGTCATGAAGGCATGGCAGGGTATTTCCAGGCAAGATATGTGTGTATAAGTGTCTGCCCATGTATTTGAAACAGTCACTGACTGCAAAGGATTCTATTTTTTACTTTAGTTTATGTTACCTTGTCAGATTCATGTTTAGCCATTTGCCATTACCGCTTAAATTTGGGGGACAGTGCAGTGTAGGGGCGGCTGTGGCTCACAGGTGGAGCGGGTCATCCACTAATCAGATGATCGGCGGTTCGATCCCCGGCTCCTGCGGTCTGCATGTCGAAGTGTCCTTAAGACACTGAACCCCAAATTGCTCCCGAAGGCTGTGCCATCGGTGTGTGAATGTGTATGAATGCTTAGATCCTTAAACTGATGAGCAGTTGGCACCTTGCATGGCAGCCAATGCCATCAGTGTATGAATGTGTGTGAATGGGGTGAATGAGATATGTAGTGTAGAGCGCTTTGAGTGGTCGGAAGACTAGAAAGGCGCTATATAAGTACAGTCCATTTATAAAAAGATCTATAGTCGATGCTGTTTATCTCATGTGGATGTTGCACACTCAAATTAAAGCAGCAGAGAGTCAGTTAGCACTTTAAACTCACAGTCATTGTTTCCTTTCAAATCCAGTGTATGTGCAAAGTCAACACACTGTGAAAATGTGTCACTGTCCATGTTTTCCCAGCCTGTGCAGATAAAGCATGAAAGCTACCCCCTCTGAAATATATTTGAAGTCTCTGATTATCATTTCACAAAGAAACAAATTAATTTAGCTACAAAATGCTCTTCAAACACCTCAGATTATCAAACAGAGGACATTAAAGCGTAAAATGAATTCAGTTTGTCTTAAACAAGTTCTTTATTGCACAAGGCTTGTGTCAGGGTCTATGAATCAACCTGACAACATATCTATCTGTGTCTGTCTATTCTTATTTGGTGCCTTGGGATTCATTTTTTAATCTCATGAGCCTGTGATCATTAAAGCAAGGTTAGCTTGCCTAGCAGACAATCCATGGCAGGGGTAGATCTTGTAGTAATATGTAAATCAGTGTCATCAGTATTTCTGGCAACAACATTTCTACAGTGGCTTGAAGTCTAATAAAGGACAGATTGATTCAGCAGAATTGTGAGGATTAGGACAGCAGACACCTCATGTTTATACATGAGACCCAAATGTAATGCTGATGAGCCTGCGGCTTAGTGGTTGAACCATCGGTATCCATTATGACTGCTAACAATACTAATAAGCCATTTCTCAGTGAACTGTAATGCTAATACAGGAACTTTTTTCTCTGTTTTGGGGCCAAGCGCCTGGGGAAATGAATGAACATGACAAAGTGTGTTGTCTTTACAGCTGTAATCACCTTTTGAAGCGGTAGTGTTTGTCTTTGGATGGAGTATTAGTGATTTTCTGCAGTGGTTTATTGCTTGTTTTTGCTTTGGAACCCCCAAAGTGTTCAATATTAAATATGTTTAGGGTTAAATCAATAAAATACATCACATGCAAAAAACTGTACAGAATACATTTGAGTATTACTCGATTGTTAATAATTACTTCACAGTGTATTCATATTCATAATGTCTTCTATTGAAGACTTTAGGGCTTGTGGTCACAGTGTTTTGAGCAGAGTGAATCTGCAGAAAACCAAGTCCAGCGCTCCATCTTCTTTATGTGGCTTCTCCGAGTGCTTTGAGTTGAAACATTTTTCAGGAACCTGCTGGTGCGGTCACTGTCGCTCCTTTTCAGGCAACCATTCATATATTAGATGGAGAGCTCTCATCACCCTGGTAACCAAAAGAATGGAGGAGAAGCTTGTGCCGGTTTAAGAGACGGAAAAGCCCTTGTGTGGGAGCAGACTGGTCAGGCAAGTGAATGTTGCATCACAGAAACTTGTGACATCGTTCCTAACGTGTTAAAGATGTAATGTGAAGAATAGCCTGAAGACAACAGTGGAATACTTGTTGATGAAAAAACATCTTCTGGTCTCACACTCGTAGTGTGATCTGGAATTTCACAGGATTTCACCTATCATCATCTTGAGAAAGGGAAAATACACAGAGCCTGAATAAGAGCTGACACAAGGTGTTGAGGGGTTGAACATGTGCAGATTGTGGAACACTATACTGTAGTTTTCAGACTCAAATATGGCTGGCTCATGTCCAAGTCTTTCTATTGGACTAATTGTCTTATATTTTGTCCATTTATTCTAATAATGCTGGTTGTTAATGGTGTGGCTGGTTAAGTGTTGACATTTACAGCAAGTGACAGTTGACTGTTAAGGGCATGGTTAATGGTGTGGCCCACTAGCTCTCAAGGAAATTGCAAAGGTTCATTTACTTGCACTGTATACAATTTTGCAAAATCAGCAGCAGTAAATCTGCTCTCAGATGTCTCCACGTCTTTTCAGAGCACAGCCAGTGTGTATTCGAAAGTGCTGTCTGTTCTCAAACATTCCATGATGAGTCTTTATTTTTGTCATTTTTGGGGCATTTTCTAAAACGACTGATGCTCTCCTTTTTCTTGGGAGATCAGTCCGTTTCTCAGTCGTAATTTCCTTAAGCCCAAACAGAAATCTTCTTCAAAGACGTTCAGTTTACTGTCACACAAGATGAAGAAACTGAGCAAATCCTCAGTTTAGAAGCTTGAACTGGATGACATGTGGAAATTTAACTTGAAAAATGACTCCAGCCAATAACTGACCAATCATTTCAGCTGTATGTTGATGAAGAATAATGAATATAAATGAATTTTGCAAAACTGTGTCACATAGACTCCAGATTTGCCAGATTTTGTAAGTTTGGTCACTATTGAGGTTTGTTTGAACTTGATTTTTTCCAACATACTATCAAAATAAAGGCAGCAGGGCAGAGGATTTCCTCTGAGGAAAAAAGGCCTTCTTAAGCTTTCTATGCTGAGGACATATTGTGTGGTATCTGTCAGCAGTGGGTCATAAAGAGCAGCCAAAGAAACATTAATAACTTAATTGCTGTAAACTGGTAAGTTTACTTAACATTTTATTGTTTTTCTTTTGTCGGGTCATTGAAGTGAGGATATTGTGAGTGGTAGATATTTGATAGTTAATAAACAGTCGATATCAAGCCATCAGACCAGAAGGAAAACCTTCAAATAAGACAAAGGAAAGCATAGCACTTTGAGATGAAGCAGAAATAGGATATGTGAACAGCCCTAACATCAGGATTTGCTTCCCAATCACTCTCCCCCTCTCTCTCTCTGTTGCCCTTTCTGGGAAGTGCAGCAGCCTGTCAATAGCTGTCAGAGGCTGTCTCAGTCAATCAGGCCTATAAGGCTGCTTGGGCCTCGGGTGTAACAGGAGGATCTAACAGAAACAACCTATAACTGACACAGCTCCAGATCTATGCTCTGTAATCACTGGGGAGCCCACCTCTCAAACTGCAGCCTCACCAGCTGCCTGACAGTGGACACATGTGCCGTGTAATTGCTTTTCATACCATTCAACCTTTTAAAATTGATTACAGGCCATGTAAGAGGCTTTACTGAGAAGCGTACAGTCGGGGTGAGGGGCGGAATATTGCTTGACAATGTCATGCTACAAAATGTGTATCTGTAAACAATGTTGCCGGCTCGTCTTTCATTCGGTGAGGCTGCACACATTGACTCATCACCCACAAAGGGGCTAATCCCCCCAGGCTTGTGTTTCACAGACCACCTAGCAAATGAAAAAAACGGAAAATCTCTCCCAGGTCTTAGAGTTATTTTCTCCTCAATTACTTAGCAGACGCAGCTGCTATGCCCTGACGTCTTTGTGCAAGTGGGCATAGTGGTGTATATAAAAATATATAGCGTGTATGGATACCTGTACTTGCTTGTGTGTTTGGATTCTAAGCTGAATGCGGTCGGTTTGTGTGCTCTTCTGCATGCATGTGGTTGCAGTTGTAGGACAATGACATGACTCTTGCATTTTTAATAATAGACCAAGAAGGAGAACAGCAAAGGACACAGTGCTGATCTGCTCTTGATTAAAGATTTTCATAGCTGACACTGAAGTGAAAGTTATTTCTTTTATTTATACTATTAATTAACCAAATAAGATGAGCTGTCCTGTCTGCCTAAATACTGTAATAATATGATGTTTGTTTATTGAAAGTGTTTTTTCTGTAGTTCTGTCTGATAGGGGGCGGCTGTGGCTCAGGAGATACAGCGGGTCGTTCACTAATTAGGTTATTGGCGGTTCAATCCCGGGCTCCTTCAGTCTGCATGTCGAAGTGTCCTTGGGCAAGATACTGAACCCCAAATTGCTCCCTGTAAGTCGCTTTGGATAAAAATGTCAGCTAAATGCCTCAATGTAAATAATCTTTCCAAGCCTGTAACCTGGATGAATATGCTGATAGTTAAATTAAACTAACCAGAAGGTCAGCGGTTTGATGTCTAGTTCCTCTCGGTCTGCAAAGGTTCTGAACCCCAAACTGCTGACAAAAAATGTGCGAGTGTGTGTGTGAATGTGATTAGTTACTTTCTGATGAACAGTTGGCAGCCTCTGCTTTGGCATCACTGTGTGAATATGACCTGTAGTGTAGCACTTGGATTGACTGGACGACTAGAAATGCGCTCTGTACAGCCCATTTATTATTTCACCATCCTGTCGCTTTTTGTTTGATTTGGTAATTTTATTATAAACAAATATGAAAACAATAAAACACAAAATCAACTAATGTGCTCCCATGTGATTTCCCAATGTTGTAAACAGTTCAAGGTTCATTTACTTCCCTTTCTCGAGGGTTATACAGTGACATTTATGTGACATTATGTATAGCCGGAAGTAGGACACTGAGTTTGAGTTGAGAGTCTCTGAGAAGAGAAGCTGCTCTGTGGTTTGGTGTGCAGATACGGATGCTTGTAGATGGGAACCAGGGATGTTCTTGGGCCCACCTGTCTGAACATACATACATACTATATATGTAGTACATAACATTTTTGTATCTATGCAGCTAGTCAGCCATGTTCATGTCTAAAATTCTGCTGTTTCGCATCAGAACTAGAACTCAGCAATTTGTGAGAGTTTTATAAAACGGTCGTCCTCACATACTTACGGAGTCTGTTGACTTTCACGCTGTAGTAGTATTAACCGAACCCAGAGAAAGCCTGCAAAATAGGAAACATATCTTTGAGAAATGGTTGGCACCAATATAAACTACAGAGCTAAGCATCCAAAACTACGTGTCCCTCAAGTTTCAAATCAGATTACTCTTGGAGTTCATATTAAGGTTAGCGTGAGAGTGAATGTCAGTGAATTTACCCACAAGTATCACAAATGGGAGTGTGTTTCTGAGTGTGTGTTCACTAGAGCTTCTGTCCTCTCAGTGCAGCGCCTATTCTGGAGTTCACTCAGCGGTCTCCCTATCCTGCCATGTGCGGAGTCTTTTGCTGCATTTTTGTTCAGCCACTCTTTCTCTTTTAGTGTCGAGGATTAGTCTGACATCTCCTGACTCTGCCTTTCAAATGAGGAGGACTCCTGCTGAAAGGCTGAGAGGGTGCTCACCATGTAAAGCCGATACTCACACTGCTGACGCTCCTCATCCTTGCCCTCCGCCTATCTCAGCTCCTGTAAAAAATCCATGAGAAGTCCCCAGTGATCTCGCAGATGTGAGAGTAAGAATGTGTGGTTTTCAAGGACTTTGGCTGTGGAGGAGCTGTGTGAAATAGTAATGTCCAACTCAGTCAGAAGGCTTGGCAAAGAAAAGCGCATAGGGCTGTCAGCTTGATCTTTCTCTTCCAGTGTCCATTTCAGTGGGGATTGCAAAGGATTGATGCTGAGGCAAGCTGTCAAAATAGCGGCAAAAATGGATTGTGGTTTGGAGACGAACCAGTGCCAGTTAATAAATCACTGGCCATGTTCGACATCATCTACCTTTTAAAAAGGAACTGTTTCAGAATCACATTCAGTTGAGCTCTTGCCAAGTCCTATTTTTCAGAGTCAGTGTTTTTTGGTTGCAGCTTTCTGTGTAGTTTACCTCAGATTTTTTGAAACATAAACGCTAACATATTTCAGTGAGATACCTTAAAAATTACTGGTCAGATTACCATGAACTTTAATATGATCCGAAGAGGATTTCTTGTGCGCTTTGTAATCTAGTGTCATTGCCTAATCATGGTACATTTAATGAAATGAATGGATGATGAATCCCAATGATTTTGATGACCTCCTTGGTCTACATTCATGGTCCCCTGAGGGTGAACTCTTTCCAAGACTATAAGAACTTTCACCACCCTTAAACCAAAATGTTAACACCTAAATACTGCAAACATAACCATTTCAGCAACAATTAGCCTGTCCCAAACTAATTTTGGATCTGAGGCAAAAACTCACACATCACAATGTGCCATCTGTGTGTCAGCTGTCCCAGTGTTACATTTTTCAGACTTTTCTAATTTGTCATTTGTTGTTGACGGGCCTTTTCACACCACTCACAGATTTCTTGTCTTATCAACACAGTCTCTTGTCTGAGATCAGTTAGGGACATTACCACAACAGCTATCTGGGACCAAAAACAATGACTCCAAAGTTTTAAAAGTCTAGTCATATTCAAAGGTGTGTTTGCATTAGCTGAATAAATTCATGCTGTCAACAAACCTCATGACCTCCATAGCCAACTTTACAAAATTGTCAATATGTTGTTTGTGCTCCAACAGCTTTGTATGATGAACCTGGCTTGATGGTCTTCTAACAGATCTTGTTGTTGGCTTAGCAGTCAATATTCAAAAGTCCAAAGCTGCTCTTTTAAATCTCTATGACTGTCATTAAAACCTGTATTGTCTCAATCCCTCCTTGCATATCCAAACAGGCCTTGTAGTGCTTATTGCCCTGGCACGTCTCAAAGAGACGTTGATTTAAATCTGTTTTGTTCAACATGCTCCCTTGGCTCCCAAGCGCTGTCAGAAAGCCTGAGCCGACAGTACTACCGCCATGTCGTCTGTGTCCCTGTATGCAGATTGATACCCAGGGCATTTATCAGCTGCAGGTCCACTGCACTGAGCCTCATGTTAAGTCAGGTGGAAACCTGTGACTGGCAGCAGATAGGGTGAGAGAGCAGTTTAGAGGCAGTGTTAAAATTAACCAGCGTAATGAGGAAATAAGTGACTTATTGGTGTGCAGTCATTTCCTTCATTAAGGCTGATATTTATGAGCACCCATCATGAGTGGAGCAGTCCACTCTATGGCTCCAGGTTTATGGAGCGTGGATTGCCACCTTGTTCCAATTATCTGCTACCTTTGAATGTGCTGATTGTTTGAACATTAAGAGAAAAGAACATGGCACATAGTGCAATGTGAAAAAAAAGTGAAAGGGGAGGCTCATCTGGGCTCTGCAGTGTCTGACTATTTTTAGTCATCATTCAGCAGCAATTAGCTGATTAGAGTAGTGCCGAGGAAGGTGCTGGATGGAGGAGGATTACATGCCCCAACCATTAAATGTGTTAGTACTTTAAATTATGTTGAAGCAGTGTTTCTTTCTGGTTGAACAATTCCAGTTTTATTAGCATGCTTCCATACAGTATGAATTTGTTAAAGCAATAAAAGCTGTTTCCTTGATCTGTAGTCATGGCATTCATGCTTCTGTTTCTGACATTCATTATCAGTAATTAACAGACTAAAGACAAAATTAAAGAAGTGTTGTTGTTTAGTTTTTTTATAAAATAAAATTGTCTCTCAGAGTCATTACTAAATATACGGTATGGTAATCCTCTAAGGTTTGAAGGTCTTAAGAATAATGAAAATTAACATATGAATCTGAAGCTTTTTTGAGCCTGTGTTAGAATTAATTTGTAAAACAATAGAAGTAACTGTACCCAAAACAGTGAAATCCTTTCACAACCAGAAAACTGTGGATTACCAGAACCATCTGGGCTGCCATAAACTTACACTTAGCAGCCTAGAAATAAGAGCTATGGATGATTATGAAAGAGCAGTAAAAGAGACACAAAGAAACTACAGGGGAAAAAAACAATTATAACAACAATTCCAGGAATACAAGAAGCGTGTGGGCGACCTTGTGCCGACTGACTAGCGGCAGTGTTCACAACGATATTCAACCTGTCTCTGGCTGTTGCACCAACGTGCTTCAAAGAGTCCATCATCATTCCTGTGTCCAAGAAAACAAGACCAGCCTGGCTGAATGACTGTTAGTGCCACTCACCTCTGTAATGAACACTCTGTAAGTGTTTTAAGGGCTCAGGGATTATTTCTGCTCCTCATTACCTAGCACACTGAACCCAAAGAAAGGGAACTATGAGTATGTTGTTCATCAACTATAGTTCAGCCTTTTACATTGTTCCATCCAGGCTAGTTACAAAGCTCAAGGACCTGCAACTGTGAGGGTGGGTGGACACACCTCATCCATAACTTCGGAGCACCACAGGGCTGTGTTCTCCCCTGTACTCCCTGTACACAAATGACTGTGTAGCTACTTTTGACTTAAACACTATCATTAAGTCTGTTGGTGGATCTAACCCGCTGGTGTGAAGATGACTACCTAAACATTAACAAGACTACGGAAGCAGTAGTAATAGTAGAAGAAGCAGCAAAAGACTTAGACCCCCCCCTAATATCAACGGGTCCTGTAACTGTTCTTTTATGATTACAACAAATAAATAGAAGTGAAGTAAATATTGAATATTAGAGGAAAGCTATTCACAGTTTTTTAGGTCTATCATAAATTAATAGTCACATGCTCATATTTAGATTGATCTCTGCAATCTGGGAAGAATTTTGTCTTAATGTCTGTTAGCTGATTTGGACAACTCAGGCTTCCACTGGAATTATGTTGCTTTATCTGTGACCTTCTAAAAAGCTAATGAAGCTGCTTTGTTCTTAACTTGACCACGATGTATGTGTGTTTTTTAAATTTGTGTTATGAATGTTCCTAATCCACTGAAGAGTATGTAAATCCCTCAAGTAAATCATAACGTGTGGTAAAATGATAACATAAAGACAGGGACCACTGTGTGAATGTTATTTGCTTGTCTGCTGCTGTAATCAACCCGTAGATTCTCTTCCTTCTATGGTTATTCCAAAGTAGTTTTAAATTGTTTTGTTGAAATTGCATCACAGATGATAGTAGCCATTATTTATCCACACCACTTGTAAGTACTCCATTTATATATATATAGCAAAATGTAATATTTTTACTGGTGATAAAAGATAATTATACATGATAAGTGGCTCAGGTAAAAGTTGTCTGGTTTTCTCATTAATTTGCGCACAACAAGGAAAATGTTGCATTTTTTAAAGAAAAATGTCTCTAAAGTTTGCCAGAGATGCAGCACAGTGTGCACGGCCCCAGTGATGTTCTTTTAAAAAGAGCTCTCCTACAGACATGTGTTGACAAGGCACGGGTTGCATCAGGTTAGACAAAGTCCTTACATTCTTTGAAAATCCAGCTAAAGGCCAAAGATGAGAATGATAACTACCTGCATGCTGTCATAGTAAATTGTTTCATGTTAAATAAGAAAGAATAAAAAATAAACTGATGCAGAGGATGCACAATTTAAAGAGCCAAGACAAGCTCAGTGTGTGTGAACACAGTTTGCGGTAGCTCATGTAATGGCTTGCCTCCACATGTGGTGTAATGTATGGGCAAAGAAATACTGACATCCCTCTGAGAGTCCGGCTCAAACCCCAGGTCTGCCTGCAATTTTCAAAAATTTGAAAATTATCGCCACAGCGTATTCTTTTGTCTTTTGTTGTTTTTTAAATGTCAAGTATGACATGAATATGTAATTGCCTGTAAAGCTATTAAAGGCGATACGGTTTGGAGCAGGGCTGGGAAGATGTGTGCACTGGCCCGAGTTCCTACTCACAGATAGATATAATGAATTGATTTCATATACTGTCCCATACATATCATGCTGTTTTCCCTCTCATCATATATTAGCAAGAAATAATCTAATCTCATCTGCTTGTAGGACTATCAACCTTTCAAACACTTTTATTTGATTATGGATGATTTGAGCCGTCTGTCATGTTCCTCATGACACCTCTATGTGCAGCAGTGTTTTCCAATTTACTCCACTTCTCACATTTACTTGCCTTTACACCACCATCTCTCTGCATGCAATTAATGTTTATACTTAAACATAACATGTAACACTGAACAGAGGATTTCATCAGAATAGTTTGACTTGATTATCATATCCTAAGGTAACAGTAGTAAACAGTAGTTGTTGACACCCTCCTCCACATATTGACTTTGTTGTCGTACTCACCTGTCTGAACGTCATTCTGTGAGACGTGTGTCCTCCTCAGTCTGCTCTTGGTTCAGTGTCTCTGTTCTGAAAGAATACCTCCCAGCCTCTTCGTCCTATTATAACCTGTCCACGCTGTGCCGCTTCACTCCTCTAACTCAAGTTTTGAGCCAAATGAGCGCTCTGCAGTCACAGCTGTGACAGGGCTTATCAAAAACATCAAAAACCAACAAGCCCTCACATGCCTCACTAAAAGTAAAAGTTATGAAGTCAACACAGATGTCAGTCCACTGTGAGCATTTTAGCATTTAAAGGTCCAGTGTGTAGGATTTAATGGCATCAAGCTCAGTAGCAACCCCCTCTGTTCACCTCTCCTTCCTAGTATGGAAACTATGGTGTTGGGGAAAGTTAATTATTAAACAATAATCTGTAAGTACATCCCCCGAAATGTAATACATGATAACATGTTAGTTATGCCTTTATTGCACACAGAAATATGATTTTCTTACAATAACAAGTAAACATAATTGGTTTTCTTTTTCTGTTTGGTTTCTTTCCATGGTCACCCATAATTCATTGTCATTTACCTTTACATCATCAGGGATGGAGGTTTGACATACAATGTAACTGACCATGTCGCCTAATGGAGGATTTTTTTTTTTAGGATACATCTGTAACAGCCCTGTCAGTGGCTTATTTTTCAGTCATTTTCTGAACACAAAGAAAAACAGGCTATAATGGTGATACGAATAGCTAAAGGAAGAACATGTAACAATATGATAAAGACATCTACCTGTCCTACAGAAGGTAATGTCAGCATATTATTTCATTCACCTCCCTGACTGTTTGTTTTATGTGTGGTCTCTCTTTACACCTGCATCCATTCATTTACCCATTTAACAAGGACAACATTGATTGAGAGAGGTGGTGAGAGGGCCGATTCAATTCCAGGGGACAGAATTGGATTTGATGGTGGGGCATAATAGCTTTCATGGGCTTTTACAGCACTGAATAGCTTAGCTGGAGCTGCCTTGATGGGACTGAGGTGTAATTCTGAGAAGGATCCCGGGGATGGCAGGAGCACAAACATCCTGTTTCTTATTGTCCCAGCTCACAGAGCTCTCTGTGCTTTACGCAGAAGAGGCCAGCACAGGATGTCATGTTAGACCAAGACCTGCCATCAAACTAAAAATAATATCCTGTATGAAAAGTCACGCTCTCACAATCTCTCTGATCGGTGTTTCCAAAACTACACTTAGATCGATGAGCTGCCATGATGAACAATACTTGTGAACTGGGCCAGGTGCTCTGCAAACTGATAGAAGAGGAGGTAACCTGCTGTGAATTGTCATTAAAGACGGTGGCACGTTGGTGGCAGCACACAAGGTGCTTGTGCATGGACCAAAATCCAGGCCTTGTTGCTGAGATAAGATGTATTCACACAGCCACACTTTGGGTAATCAGTCCTCTCCTAATTCCTCTCCAGTTGGTCTGCTCTGATTTCATTCATCTGCAAATTGCTCTGTGGAGAACAGTTTTGTTAGAATGGAGGACAGATAGTACTGTGTATGCTTTGCCTTTCTGTTGCTGCTATACTTACTGTAGTGATAGTAAAGTGTTTTTTTATTGATAAATTTCCAGCTGAAAAGAATTCGACTGGCATTTATTTTTGTAAGCCTATGCTGCTGGACATTTGGGATGATGAAGTAACTGAGGTGTTTGTTTGCAGGTGCCACGGGGGATGCTCAGCATGACACCATACCGTCAGTGCAGGGAACCTTGCCCCACTTCATCCAGGAGCCAGAGGATGCCTACATCGTCAAGAGCAACCCCATTAAGCTGCGCTGCCGAGCAGCACCCGCCTTACAGATCTTCTTCAAATGCAATGGGGAGTGGGTGCACCAGAATGAGCACTCTTCACAGGAGTATAAGGACCTCAACACCGGTAAGATGGAGCTTGGTGACCTTTTCCAGTCTGTGCTGTGCTACATGTAATATATAGGAAAGGTTGTGCAGTCATAAAGAGTGTAACAAAACAGAACCTGTTGATTTGGTGTGATTCAGACTGTTGGGGTCACAACTAGTGTTGGACACCAGGGACTCAGATAGCAATTATTTATTTCTCATAAAATTTTACTCACTATTGGAGGGACCAAGCATCAAGCAACCATTTTTATCATGTGCCTGTTTGGTATGACATGGTTATGGACAGGAGTGTAAAATCTGTAGCTCTCCACATTACCACTATCCAACTGCAACAATGCTGCACAGAAAAAAACACACTACAACTGATACATGCAAGTAATTGGTCAGGGTTTAAAGAGGGTTAGAGGTTATGAATGTTAAGTTGTGAAAAACTAGTAAATTTATATTTGGTTAAGTATGGTCTTATTATCTGTTATTATTATTATTTTTATTGTATCTGGATCTGACCGATTTAGCACTGAGGAAACACTTCCTTTTCCTTCTCTAGTGACAAGCTGCTGTATTATTAGGGTGCAGATATTGTCTTCTGTTAACACTGAATTTTACCAACAAGACAAAGAGAGGTTTTAATTAAGGCGAGCACAAGCATGTGCCATTTAGTATTCATTTTTAATGTAATATTTCATTTAAGGGCAGCTACCTTAGAGTTTATTACCAGTGAGTAGATGTTATGGGTGACCCCGCATACCCTGAAAGAATTTCATTAGTGTGGGTGGAGAGTGGAGAGTTTTAATAAATTCTGAGAGGCAACACACCGTTTAATGTGGCATGAAAATAGAAAAACTTAATGATATGACACATGTAACTGCATACTGCTCCTAGTTTGACAAATCAAAGTCAGTACTAGTGGTTATTTGCCCCATCTGATTGAAACTTCTTCTAATGTCATGTGTTATTTGATAATGTTAAATAATCATGACTAAATACGTCTTAGTTAAAGTTTAACTTCACAGAGAAAAAAATAAACATTCATAGTTACAGTATTTATTAGAATTGTATCACCTGAACTCCACAACCGTCATAACTTTTACATTTTCATCCAGATGTTACTTTTTTCCTGATTGGTGCTTGAGAATTTGTGATATCGTGTTTCTCTAAATGAGTCCTGTCCACTTCGCACGCAGTGAAGACGACACAGACAGATGACTGTCACATGAAATACCCCAAAACTTTTCTAATTTGTAACAGAAATAATGTGTGTGGGACTCCATTCTTCATTGTACAGTAAGAAGTTGAAATAATAATTTTAGAGGTTTTAAGAAAAGATCTTTCAATCTGAACTGAGTGGATGACAATGGAGTCAAGACAACAGCATCAGTCATTTTTGCTCAGAAAGATTAAACAACCAGTTTTACTTTTATCTTGGACCTCTTGGACTATTTCTTGTCAGGAGCAAAGTTGGAAGTAAGTTGCGTAATGTTTTTCAGTGCCAAAAAGAACTTCTAAGGAGAATGTTTGGATGGGTAAACAAAGCATTTGACTTATGACATGTGAGAATGCTATTTGTTGCTGCTTTCTTGCCAACGTTCAGTGTTGGTTTCTTTCAACCATGACCATGGTATTTCACAAACAAAAGAAAAACATTTAGGTACAGTGCTTTCACTTTGAAGTACTGTTTTATGTTGGAGACATGGAGAGAAAGCTCTCTCTTTATAATAAAACTTATTAAAGGGGCACTGATTTTACATATCAAATTTACAGCAGTTTACTTTATGTTTACAGTTAGTCATTTTCAGCCTGTGAAAGAAGGCATATAATATTTTCTGTGCCTCTGGCAGGATCCCATATATGTTTGAAAAAGACTAGGGCTTGGAGACAACAAATTCTCAACTGAACCAGCAATCTGCAAACCCAACAGCAGTCTGATGACAATTTATCTTCTGGGCAAATATTTTGTAGCCAGTGCATATCTGGACAACAGATGATGGCTAGACTTCCTCTGCACACTGATTAGCAACTTGATAGAAGAAGGACACATCATGTATACAGATATCTGCATATGATAAAGAAAAGGGAGAAAAGAAGATACATTTTTAAAGAGCTAATAAAAAGCTAAATCATCAAATCATCATTACTTCAGAGACTGCATGCATTTATAGATATATTGTTTATTAGCAAACTGGTTTAAAAGCCAAGGGGTTAACCAGCCAGGGGGGTTTTAATGAGATACTACCAAACTGCATTGTGGGAAATGGAAGATCTAATCTAATGTCGTTTTTTTTGTGTGTCACTAAAAATCAGGAAGTCTTTTAGTTTTTTAATGTGTATCTTTTGCATTCCTCAACTTTATGGAAGTGTAGCAGTAAATCACTGGAGTGGCCCTTTGAAAGCCTCTTTTATTAGTAGAGACCTACCATAATAAGCCAACTTGTCTTGAACATGACTTTATCTCTCTTTATCCGTCTCAGAAGAACACCTGCTTTATTGGCCTGTGGTTCCTCTTATTAGGCAATAATTAATGTGATGCTCTAAAAATTAAAGGTTTTTTTAGAGGCCCCAATAACCCTGATTCAGTTCATGGTTTTAAAGCCTAATTTGAGGTTTGTATTCATTGGATTTAAGCCGTAGATGCTCTCTGTTTATTTTTGTTGTTGTTAAGTAATTCTATGTTTGGACCATGACTCAGGATAATCACATATGTGGAGCCTCAGCTGGAAACCTTTAAATAATGTCTGAACACTGTTTCATCTAGGTCTACATCCAGCATGTGTTCAGCTAAGTCTAATTTGAGATTAAAGTGGAGGTTATGATTTGGAGTGTATAGGAAGCTGTTGCATGCTGTACCAATTAAGTCCCATTAGTTTTTGTCAGGTGTAAGCGTGTTGATTAGAGGACCTGACTGAGGCCTCCTGAAGGGATTTCTGGCAAACAACAAAGCCAATGTGACACCTCGGCTGGAATGCTCTGTGATTAGAGGATGTGAGAAAGCCGTCTTTCTTGTATTCATGAAGGTCCCTCCACAGGAAAGAGGCTTTAATTGCTTCTGGAAGTTCATTATAGTGTGATTGCTGTGCTGTGAAATTGTTGTAAGCTTGATAATGACAAAATTAAATTTGGAACTGCAATTGTTTGCTGTTCTATGTGCAGAGGAAAAGTACAAGTTCACTCGGTGGTATTTGCCAGCTCACTTCATATGCCACATCAGCATCCAGCATCCAGCAGGGGGGAAGCTAATCTGTGGATTTGACAGATAAGAGTGAGGAACTATACCAAAAGCCTGCCTCAGCCTAAGGCTACAGCATGCAGCTGTTGTGTTAACAAACCGCCAAAGTAGAATGTGAAATTTCTGGTTCCAGAATTAAAGCAAGACTATGGAAACTTTTTGAAAAGAACAAAGAACACATTCTTCCTCTCTTACATACTCTAGTATGGCCACTAGCTTGTGGTGGCTAATGTCAGCTAATGTTCTAAATTTTAAATTAATACAGTATTTAGATGAATTTCATTTCTGCTTAATGTCTATATATAATCATATAGGTACAATCATAGTGACATATATTTCAACAACATTAGCATTCATTTTGAGTTGTGTTTTAGGCCACCTGACAAATGTAATATGTCAGTATGTCATGTGCTTATTAGCTCTATTTCTATATCTGGCTCTCACCAGCCAGTTGGTGTGCTTACACAGTAGCGTAACTGATGTACAGTATATGTTAAGACTGAACCACAACAGTAAAAACCAAAACAATGAGCTGAAATACACAAACGTACACAAATCTGAGAGCATCCCCATTTATAATAACTAAATCCATAACTAATCCATTGTCAATATAACAATATTGTTTTCTAGCAACTTAAAATGGCACACTTGTATTGTAATTTATTCAATGATATGTAAGCAGATTTCATACAGGCTGTCAATAGCAAAAAACACAAACAAAAAAGCACGTGTGCTTCATAATTCGACCATGTCCAATAAGAGGTCCACTAAGGCATTACTCTGAGTTGTTTGCATGAGGTGGGTTCTATTAATAATCCTGTCTCTATGCTACAGAAGATGTGTGTGATTAATTGCTGAGATGCCTCCTCCTCATCACCAGTTGCCCTCCAGTATTCACCCTCAAACCTGAGCTTTTTGTCGAGATGTTCCTGTGATACCCTTGTGGACACCTTTTGTGCAGATGCTGTAATTAAACTGTGCTTGAGTCATTCTGTTTCAACATATGCAGACAAGGCACTGGTTAGTAAATGGACACCATAGTTCTCCAAGAAAGGAGCCAAGTGTTAGTACACAAATAATGTAATAATGCACTTGATAATGATAATGCAATGCGCAGTGAGCTATCAAAATGCATCAGCCACATGAAATTTACCTGGATAGGGGAGTCACCTGGACACTTAACAACCATGTTTATTTCAGCATCAAATGGTAGCTTGTTACTAGCTTTGTAGCTAACAGAGGTTAACTTGATTGGGTTGGTGTTTGAAAGATGGTGGAGTGATGGGCTCTTACACTGAAGCGTTCTAGAAGCAGTTAGGGGTTCAGTGCCTTCAGTCCCCAGCTACCATACTCCATGCTGTGGTCCATGCTGGACTCAAACCACCCACCTTCACTTCCCAAAACAACTAATCCATGATGAAACTGTATGTTAATAGACACATTTGTGATGATAATTCAGGACATGCTTTCCTTATATATAGCTTTGCGTGTTCTCAGCTGGCTGGATGGCATGCAGCGGCAGATACTGTAGAACACCCATTACAACCATAAAAGACTTGGACTTGCAAAAAATGACTAACACTGCACTGTCTGAGTGCTGACAGTTCTTTGTCTTTAGCAACAATAAGTTTAGTATTATGTTTTCAATTGCAAAATGTAATCTCAAGCGGGAAAACACATTATATATGTCTATTCCACAAGGGTTAAACAAGTGCAGTACACTCTGACACCACTATTGGGTATTGAATGTCACTAACAGTTTCATTTTATAATAAACATTGTCACTGATGGCACAGAACAAAGTATGGACGGAGTAAAAATATGTCAAATAATGATTAGGTTCTGTTTTGGTCAAAACAAACAAGCAGTCAAATTAAAATGATACACATTATGGAATGGAAATAAAACACAAGAACAAAAACATGATCTTGAGAAGCAACTTTTCCTCTGCTCTGCTCACTTTCACTGTCTGCTGCTCACACCCACAAACACATTATGCACTGACTTGTAGCATCACAGCCCGACACACAACTGGCTCTTTTTGTTTCTGACTGTCCAACATGATTCAGCCACAAAGTGCAGCTGCTGACTAGGCAGTTACAGTAATACATTTGTTTTATTTCCCTAAATTATCCTTGGAGTTTAGTTAGTTGGAATAACATTAGAGGCCCCCTAAAGTTGCTTGCTTGTTGTTTACTGCTTGTCTTTCTTTATATAATCTGTGGCTTTTTTGTGTATTTGCACTGAATAGAATATGGGATGCATGGTCCAGTGCATGCAGTCACACACAGACTATACGGCTAGTTCTGATTTAGTTCTACACTGTTAGCAACATGTGCTAAAGTTAGCACAATAATCTGACTGACTCTTAAAGTTAGCAGTCACACGGTTGCAAATGAAACAGAGGAGCTGGAAGAGCGACCTGCAACTATTAAATTAGTTGTGTAGGAATAAGTCAGGGTAGCTACAAAAACAACAGACAGTGTATGTGAGTGGAAACACGTGGATGCTGCTAATTTTGCTGCTTCATAAAGTGCAATACATACATACACGTTTGGGTGCTTTGAACGCTTGAGTTTCCTGCCTATTGTGACCTTTAAATGCTTGTTCACTGTTTGCACAGTGCAATAGCAATGTTTTTAGAATAACATTTATGTACTGAAGTTGGGCAAAATGCTACCTCAGTGTCCAGCAAAGGGAATTTTGTCTGTTTTTGACACCACTGTCTATTTAAAATATATGAAAAAAAAAAATAACATCCTAATGCAACTCCTAAATTGGGCTGTGAACTGTGTGTACTGTTAGAGCCCCAGTAATTCAAGTTTAATTCACTGGAATTATCCAAATTAGATGCTGCTTTAAAAAAGCAACTGAAAGTAGCCAGTAGTTATCTCCTATACCTGGTGTGTGGGCTGCATAATTCATAGATCTATGGACTAATGTGTGTAACATGACCATTTGAGATTCACATTCATTGTGTAATCATTCTCTAGAAGCTAAACTCTGACTAGTTAATGCAGATTAATTTCCTCTTCCTTCCGTTATGCTCATCGCAGATCATTTTGAAAGGGAAATTTGATGCATATTTCATATTCATTAAGTTAAATTAGGCTCGGCTTGTTCATCAGCATTCCCACATCAGTAAGTGCCTGCTGCCATTGCCGCTCTTTGCTGACTGACAGCCTGCCCGCCCTCCTTTTCTTAACCTGCTTCATTATCCCTGCCACTCCACTGTCTCCCATTCCGATTTAAGGGAGTTGAAAAATTACAAGCCATTTTACCTCAACCTGCTCTGTCTGTGCACTGAGTGGTTACATCTCACTACAATCACCACATTACTGCCTGTGGCTCTGCCATGCCAAGTAAAATCTCCTTGCTATCTGCTGGCCCAAGTGGATTAACAATTAGAAGAGCCTGAGGATGTCCTCGCCATAGCTCCTGGCATAGGCCTGCCTTATATCAGTAGTAAACGCAACCACAGATAAGGGCAGTCTAAACGGGAAGGCTTTGTCCTGACTCAGTAATAGACAGCAACATTGTGTATTGGATTAGTACGGCTAATCAGAGAAGGAGATCAGTGAAGAATTGGAATGTTATTGATTAGGACATGGTCCCTCAATGCCACCAGGAGCACCTGATAGCATCTCTTATTTACCAACCAGCCTGATGAATCACTAGGCACTGATAAAGCTGACAATGCCCTTGACTTCCCCAGCAGTAGAGGCTAACGGAGGACTGTGTATATCTGCACTGTGTGCTGTACAATGGCTGACAGGCAATCCTGCAAAGTGTGTGCATGGATATTGATTGCATTTTTTAAAATATATTATTCCAGTCCCATCTATAAAAAAACATTGTCAGCAGCTGTTTGCAGATACAAATTTAAGCAAGTTCATTTGAATGTCACTTAAATGTGATCAGAAATAAAAGGACATACAAATCTTATAAATTTTGCTTGTGATTGTAAACTTCAGGTTTTAAAGTGAATCTATATCTGTCTGCTATATTTCACCGTTTTGGACACTCAACAATCATACGGGGAGAAATCCATCACAGAGAAAAAGAGATACCTTTCCTTCCACCCACAGTAACCCCACTGGACCAGAATGCAATGCAGCTACAAGGCAATTGACATTTTGAGAAAGGGCCAGGTTGCAGACACACCCTGATGTTCACAGTGGTTGGGCCGTGGGCAGCAATATATTTATTTGCTCACAAATCCCTCTGAGATGAAAGGCAAGGATGACACCCCTTGTTGAAAGGCATTGCAGGAAATGTAGAAGAGGCAGTTTGAGGAGAGATGGGGGGATGCCAAAGATACTACCTCTGGAATTCACTTCACGGACGTATAAAAGGGTGCAGGAGAATGAATGTTTCCTTAAAGACAGGACTGATGTTCTTGTCAATCATTCAACACTCATTTCAACACTCGACTGGAGACTCCAGAGTTAGGTAAATCAAGGTTTAGTTTGCCTCTCCTTCTTTATGATAATGTTCTCATCAGGTCAGTTAGACATATTATAACAGCTTAACAATACAGAGAGATGATAGGATATGCCAGATAATTCCCTTTATTCTCAGACGCACAGCAATACTTAATGCAGCTCAATGCAATTATGCGAATATCCTGATGAAGTCTCTAGTAAATGCCTTCTTCTTATTAAAAAGGTTTCATCCACCTATTTTAATGCTAAGGCAATATTGAAATACAAAAGCTGTTTGGCAATGTAAAAATTAGATACAGTCTCCAGTTTTGGACTTTATGCAGGTTTTGCAAACTTAGGCAAATGTCAATATCTGTAAATTAGAAATAAATCATAAAACCTGCACTGTGTGGCAGTTTGAACATTCCTCTGAACATAAAATATTATTAAAATATGTCCACCACATTGTCACAGATGTCACATGTGGTGGATGAATGTCTGTCTGCATGCAACAGATATACAAATATTACCCAATATTACCATCGCTAGAGTCACATGTGGCTAAAGTCAAAGTCTTGTCATCACTCTTTGGTGAACAAATGTAATTAAGACACAACCTACCTCAGACATATATGCCCGGCATGTCTGTACTTTATGTTGGTTTTAATATAATACCTATGATAAGTTAAGCCCATATATTGAATATTTATTTAGGAACATTGTAAATAAAACATTCGTTCTTTTCTAGTTGTGTGGCCCTGTTCTAATGGAGTATACAAATCTATGATGGTGAGAAATAAAGTTATGTTTAAAAAAATAAAGGTTGTTTTTTTTGTAACCTCAATTTGCCAGATGGTTTGTTACACAGAACCATCTTTATATATAAATATATATATTTATTTTTGTTTTATTTAATATTGTATATTTGTAGTAAAGTGAATGATTTGTAATTGTTTTCCTGTAGCACCACAATCAGACTGTGATTTCTACGTTTTGCATATGAGCTTAATGTTGCTGTAGACTTTCATGGCCTTATGGAATGGTTCTTAGACTAGCACAGGTGGTTTAGACTCTCCTAAATTCTCTAAGTTGTAAACTGTGCACTGTGTACTTTTAACATACAGCAAGTAAATGTGCAACGTGAAACTATTTTTGTTTTTGTTGTTTCTTATCCTAAATTCTATTCTCACAGATTCCACTGATATTGTATTCATATTAATGTTGTCAGTTTCAGACCTACGATGCAACAAAGGACATCATTACTTAAAATGATAAAGTAACACTTCAGTCAGTCGATTCTCCTGAACCAAAACATTTAATAAAATGTAGTTTTAAAAGTCTGCTGCAGTGTTTTCACTATTGTCTCAATGATGGTAATGTTAATTGACGGAACAAAACAGCATTGGTTGTCTGAGAGTGGTGTGTTGTCATCAGTACCAAAGCCACTGTCTATGTCACCATTCATACTTGGGTTATGCACTCCTGCATTGTTGATTATGCCCCTTTTCCACAGCTGAAGAGGAGTTTGTCAAAATCCAATGCCCTGAACACCAGCTATGAATAGTGACAAAACACTAGAGGCTCTCTTGTTGTCCAGACAAGAAAGGTAGATGGTGGTTTTACTGAAACCATCAACACAGCCATGAAACACCTCCTCCACCTCACCAGTTTGTGGTTTCCATCTATGTAAATGAAAATGAAATGTAATAATAATAATAATAATAATAATAATAATAATAATAATACTGCTAGGATAAGCTGACCAAGTCTTGAATATGCATTTCCTGGTTGGGGACTGACTTCCTGTTTAAGGAGGAACTTCCTGTGTCAGTAAAATGTGCTTTTACATATTTGGAAGTGACAATATATGTATGTGAACACAGAATGTATATGTGTGTGAGGATAATATATGTGTGTGAGAGGGCCCTCATAATAACATCAATAACATTCTTAACATTAACTTCAGAAAACAGGAGAACATTTAGGCTACATAGTTGAAATCACAGTGCATTAAATCATCATACACTGACAAATAAATTCATGAGCATCATCAAACTACAATACAATTTCAAATGCACAATACGCCAAAAGTTACACAAAGCTCTCCATGCCCTGTGCCCGCTGGGAACCCCGACTTCGTGCACAGTGTCCTCATAGATGGAGTCAAGTTTGGCCTTTACTCTCTTTGTGGTGCTGCAAAAGTCATCAATGCTGGACAAACAGAACTGCATGTCGGAGTAGACGAACACTTGAATGTGGCGAGGAGAAAGCAGAACTCAAAGCCTGTCAGCAGTGCCATGTATCCATCAGTGCTGTGTACAGCATCATCATCAAAGCCATTGTGGTTGTCAACAATGAATTCAAAGAGCTACAAGAGTTCTTCTCTCCGCTTATACACAGTGCAAACCAAACGTGATGAAAAGTTCCACCGTGTTGGAGTCTGGGCAGTCTTTGCTTTTATCCAGGAGTTTCGTGCGTTTGACTGACTTTGTGAAAAAGGCTGCGAGGCCACTTAGATGGGAGAAAAAAATGTTGCACACTTTGATTTTAGCAGCACTTTGAGACATGATGAGGTTCAGAGAGTGTGCATAACAGTGAACAAAGTTTTCCTTTATTTTAGCTTGGACCCCATTCAGTCCAGAGGCCATGACTGCAGCTCCATCGTAACACTGGGCAATTACCTTATTGGTGCAGGCACAGTCCTTCAGAAACTCCAAACTTGACCAGCTATGGCTTCTGCGCGCTTATCACCACTGACATCACCAAACTGGGAAAAGCGCAGGACATATGACATCTGAGCGGTGTTACTTGCGTCAGTTATCTCGTCTACCATGACGGAGACAAAAGGCGTGTTCCTCACCTCCTACTTCATTGCTTCGGTCATTACTTCTGCCATTGAATCAGGTCATTCTGAATTTGCTGGAGGTGCCGATGAAAACAGTGGCTGAATCCAGATGACAGCGCAGAGGGCTGTCATACTCCAAAAAACTCCAGCAAGTGGTTCCCCTTGTTTTTGGAATCTTTGCTTTCATGTCCTCGAAATGCCAGCTCTTGCTTTCCAAGAAATGTGACAACATTGATGAGATGTTTCAGGATCTCTCTGTTCTGCCTGACCTTGTGGTTGTGGGCCGTAGTATGATTACGTCACTCTCATCTCCCGCCATCCCAACATGTTTTCAGGACAGTAACCCTTTCATTGCTGATGTAAACTTCACAGTAAACTTAACTTTAGAAAATAAATGAGAGAACATGTATTAAATGTATTGTATTAAATGAAATGAGATAGGCCTTCACTGAAGGTGTAGAAGGCCCTGAAGGTTCCCCTCTGGTCCTAGACATGTTTCTGCTGCTAAACTCTACTATACTCTACTCACTATATGTGTTCATATTTTAACTGGTGCAGAATTAAAATATTGAATTGAGTTTTAACAATTGGCTTCACAGTTAAATAAAAATAAAAGAACAGTGACGGGTGCTTTTATTAGATCATATTTAGAGTTCTTGTGATGATACCAGTCACTTCATCAGAGGACTTTTTGGACACATTGACATTAGTCAAGTAAATCTGTATATTGTGAGTGAGCTTGGAAAAGTCGGTACAGCTGTGGAATTTTTACAGCCATCTTTAATGCCTTCTGCTTTTCTAGTAATTCTGCTGATACATATCTGAGACATGAGAGTGAGAGAAATATGAGGGGAGTTATATGAGAAGAATATTACCAAGGCTGAGACCAATATGGGATTAGGATTTGACTCAACAGTGTTTGGGGTGTCAGTCAGAAAAGCCTGTAATAGAATCTGCCTCACCCTGCCATAAGGAGCTGCAGCCAAAGAATTTCATTAGTCTGTCAAACAGTGGGGAGTTCAAGTGTGATGATCACCGGAATAAAAATGTGCAGGACAATATACAGAATATTGGCAGAAGCAATCTTAAAGTTACTGGTTTCTGCTGGTCACATGTAGTAAACATGAACAATGGAGCATTTAAATTAAACATGAAGCAAATTTTGGGTTTACATGGCAGACACAAGGAGAACTGTACGCCCATTTAACTTCTCAAGGAATTCTGATATATCAGGCAGCACAGGGAAAACAAACTACTTTATAAAAAAGGAGATGTAAAAGGTTGAATCATTTTCACCATCAAAATTAGAATCAAATAAAATGAATCCTTAAAACATACAATCATTACAAACTTCACTTTGACTGATATTTTCTATATTCCTATTGTAAAGAAACCTTCAGCACTTCCTTACACGGTTGCCATGAAAACCTTCCCGTCTCACCAAATCTTGTAGACACTCAGTGGGGTGCCCGCTAAGAGAGCTGATTGGTCCCCTGGGTGCTAGGTGTAAACCGGTCCCCTCCCATCCATATGTCCGGGACAGCAGGGGGAGCCGTCACTCAGCTGCACCGCCTCTCTTGGCGCTTCCCTAATCATGATTACTGCCTCCAACCTGGGAGAGGGAGAGAAAATCAGCATCCACCTGACTCTATCAGGGGAAACTCTTTATCCTTGTTTGTTCTCAAAGAGGAGACATGCTTATGCTGCTTGGAATCGCACATTCTCCTTTATGTGATTTTAATTGAGGCAGTTAAGCCTCCCTTGGAGGAATCTGGCTATTAAGCACTTGGAGTTGCACACAAACATGTTTCCATATAGAATCCCAGTGTTCAATAGTTACCCATGGGGCCAAAGGAAAGAGGGGGGGGGGGGTCATTGACCTTTTCTTTCAGCATCTGTGGAGTGTGAATGTTATCATCGGTAAGCAGCGAGCAGACAAAGCTCCCGCCTTCATACACCACAAAATCTGAATCATGTGTATGTGTGAGTGGGTGGTGTGTGTGTGAGTGGGTGGGTGGGGGGATCACTATCAGTTTGTACATAATGTGTTTGTTTCAGAGTTAATGTGCGTTACATGTGCAGCGTGGTCACCTGGGTCTGTATGTAACTTGCATTGGTATTGTATGTACTCGTAAGTGCATAATGACACAGTGTGTAAGGGTATGTATAGTGTGTATAGTGCTTAGGTGTGTGTTTGTATGTATTAATGCATGTGAGTTGGTGCACACATGAATGTTTATATTGTGCGTGTGTATCCCTGCATAGTTTAGAGTGTATATGCGTTGTTGTTGGTGTGTGTGTGTGGAGTGTGAAGGCCTGACTAAGGCAGATAAACCGCGTCGGTCCTAACCTGCCAAGCAGCCTGGAGTGAGGGGATGGTGGGGGCTTGCTTATTGTAGATTTGCTGGTGTGTGTGTGTATGTGTGTGTGTGTGTGTGTGTGTGTGTGCTTGTGGTCAGGATGGGGTTACACAGTGAAGGAGGGCTGAGCTTGGCAAACAGGTGATGACACCTTACCGCCCTTCTAGCTACTCAGCTGCCGCAGCCTGACCTCCCCTCTCCAGCACGGCGTGTATCTCAGGCTGAAACATAATGGCCTCTAAAGCTGGGATTGATGTTATCGTTGCCACAGGGTTGCTTTGTGAGCCAGTTAATGGGGTTGTTAACCGAATGTGGCCCAGACACTACAACTCACACACACACACACACACACACACACACACACCTTCTTACCACCACTATATACTCTTGGAGGGAAAGCAGGGTGGGTTACAATTTCTCTTTTTCCCAGAGATGATTTTATTTAGCCTTAGCACGTTTGCTACCAGAGCTGAGGACTGGGCTGTAAAGGTTAGATTTTTCTTTTCTTTTTTTTACGAGAGAGGAAGGAGTTGCTGCTGATGAGTCAGCAAGTTCAGCTTTAATACCTGAGCCGTCACAGGAGTATCGATGCATGCACTAGTGTTTTTATATCCAATTCTGACCCTTGGGAAGGTGCTCGGCGACACTTACCCGAGAAAGTGAAGATGCAGAATGCCTCCAGGAGCCACTCAGTGTTGCATGATGTCAGCAGGACGAAATTCAGGAGAGGAAGGTTCACTTTTATTTTCATATTTGATAGTTAATATGGGGAGAAAGAGGGAGGGGCCGAACTGTAGAGGGGGCATATACGACAAAGGTTTCTGGATGGAATCAAACTGTAAGCTTACTGTTTACTGCTCATTTGGCTGGACTGCACCACGGCAGAGCGATCAAAATGTCTTGCACTTGCAGGGAAAATTAGGATAATCCAGGTATAATTTAGATAAATTTAGCTCTAAAACACAAAGGGATGTTAGTCCCAATGATTAGAATTAATGCGCTCAATATGGTGTAGTTTGAAACACGTCCTGGAGATGCTACCTGAAGCAGAAAGAGAAAAGGAGAAGGATAAATGTGGAAACACAAAACACTGAAAACATCACTGCTAAATGCAGTTACAGAGAAAATACTGAAGTTAGTGATGACTTTTCACTTGAGTGGGCTACTTGACATATCAATCTGCATTTAGCTCCTCACTTAGACACAGCTAGAGAACACCAAACTACTTTTCCTTGTTGTTGTTTTTTATGTGTTATAATTACCTCTGTTTCCCACCATCACTGCAAAGTGTCACTTCTCTTCTCACTGTCTCATAACATTGCAAAATGTGTCAGCTGGTAGTGGTATGTTTTGAGTTTGTCAGGCTAGATTTCATGTTTTTGCAGGCTTGAAAATGGGTATCATTTCAAGGAGACACGGTTGTGGGTTGAGACTGTCTCTGGTTACACAGCTAAGAAGTGGGCACGGGGCCTAATGGAGTCAGGAGATTAAAGGTTCTCTTTTTCTGTGAGGGGAATAAAAAAATTATGAAAAAAATTAAAAACTATCAAATACCTTTCCCCAAAAATATAAGTAAAACAGATTCTAATTGCTCCATGTACATGGATGCGTACAGTACAGTGTGTCTGAGTGCCCGGGCTCTCTGTGCGAGACAGTTTTGCTGTATGCATTATGAATGTGGGCAGAGGGAAATGGCGGCTCATTTGGGGAACAAAGCCTCAGAACTTGAACAGAAGAACAGAAGTGCTCCGGTTACTGAACAGCAGGGAGAGTTTTCGCAACTCTACCTGCAAGACTCAGCAGTAAGTCCTGGTCTGGAATTGAGCCATACTCATTTTAAACACGCCATTTTAAAAAATAACTGTCCTGTTGGTTTTTAGCATGTTCGGAATGTGACCATTATATTGAGTCTACTGATTTAGATTTTGATGCTGAAATTAAATATTTCCTTCTCTGCATGCATGGAGCCATCACCTCCATTATTGATAGAATTCACATAATAAACATTGTTATATCCCAGCAAAAACTTACCTTGTGGTTTATTATGCATGTAATGAAATAATGAACTGATAATTCATACATTTTTAGGCCACTTTTGATAAAAACTAATTTATGGAGGAACTGTGGCCAAAATGTCTGGCACCAAAGCTAAAACTATTCTACAGTCTATAAAAATAATTATAAACTTAAATAATTATGAATTCATGAGGAAGAAAACTGGCCCGCCATCAATTATATCTGGCCTGCTAGATGACGTTGATTTATTTTTAAATATATATATTTTTTTTAAATATATCTTTTAGACCTCATGTTTCCTGTCAAAAATACAACAATTCCACAGATTTCACAACATTTATTGAAAAGCAGCTGATAAGTAACATGACAGCAGCCAGAACATCCTCGCAGCCTCTTTACTTGACGCACAGGTTGAAGAGCTAATTGGCACGTGCGTGCGTGCGCTGTAACCTGTGGAAAATAAAAGTGTCCCTCTTGCAACGCACAACGTGAACAAATATGTTTTATTAAATGACAAAAACAAAACCAAACAAGGTCGGCTCAAATATCAAATAGCCTAAAAAATGTGAATGCACTTCAGCGGCAGATCTGCGCTGCTGTATACATTAGTTACAGCAGGTTGCTAGGGCAGGTTGTCCGTTTCATGACAGACGCCAGGAGAATGGACGCATGGAAGCAAATGAATTAAATTAAATGCATTTTTAAAGTTAAATAACGTTTTTTTTAATATAATAGAAAAATCTTTTTTGTTGCAGCCCTGCTGGTCATCAGAGAGAATGCAGGTTTCACACATTTGCACGTTGGCGTCATGAACTGAGGAAGTGTCTGTAAAATATAATCTTCTTGTTTAATGAACTGCAGGATCATCTTAAGTTTAGATTAAAAAATAGACATTTTGACAGTGATTCACTCTCCTTTGTTAATGTTAAGCTTGAGCTTTCGACAGAGCACTGAACCCACGATGCAGGCCACAATCAAGGTTCAGTGGTTCACAATTGAGGTAAAACCCAGTGGAAAAATCGCAGTGTTGTGATTAGCCATGCTCTGCGAGCACTTGACACTACAGCACAAATATTACAATGAGCTATGACTGCTGACCATCTCTTTCCAAAAGAAAGCATAGAAACCATTTTGACACAAAGGCATTGAAATTCAATGAATTTATAATTAATAAATGCTTGGATTGGACTGGAATTTGACCTCAGTATGTGGAACTGTGTAGATGTACTAGTGAGTTAAGACAATAGCTGTGGATAAGGAGTGCACGTGTTCAGGTTATTCACAATGAATGATCTCAAACATTTCAAGAAACAGCCTGTGACAGCATGTTAAGCTTGGTTTGATTAGCTTCATTAGCATGTTAGCACACAGTGCAGCAGACCATTACAGCCATCTCCATTGCTGGAGATACAAACACGTGTTTGCATCAGTAATGGGATCTGCACGGCCCCTGAAAAGGAGTTGACACAGAAAAAAACATGCTGATAAGAATGCCTTAACATACACGCACACAATGTGATTTGCTCTGTGTGTGTGTGTGTGTGTGTGGCAGTGTGAGAGGTTTACTGAGTGGAAAAGAGGCTCTGATAGATGGGTCACACCTGTCAAATGCACTAGCTCAACAGTCACTGTCGTAATTTACTTTTAGCGTAATTTAATTTTACACCTGGCTTCTAAGACATAGGAGCTAACAGCTGAAGGTGGCATCGAACATCTAAACCAACTGTGTTACGTCATCTGTGTGTGCTGATGAAGGATCTTACACATACCTCTGCTGAAGCCAGTGAACAGTGGTAACATTTGAATTATAATAATATAACAGTGCAAACCAGTGACATTATCTCCTCTCTGTGTTTTAGATGTATTACATACAAGGGTGTAGTTTCCACCAGGGATGGAGGGGACAGTTTTATTCATACATTTTTGTTTTCTTACTGTTTGATTGATCATCAGTCAAACATAATGGGGTAAAAGACAGTGCCCTTTGTGCTAAAGACACACGCTGTGTCCCAATTCAGGGGCTGCCTCCTTCAAAGAACACATTCGAAGGCCGATTACGTCACAACGCTGTGCAAAACCTGTCCCAATTCGCAGGCTCCTTCAAATGCAGCCTTCTTTCCGCTCTTTTTAGAGGATGCACCGCAACTATCCTTCGCGGCCTCCCATATCCCAAGATCCTTTGCGCACCACTGTTCAGTGCCGGGAAAAATACAATGGCGACACCAGTCGGCGATGAATTTACATTTATTAAGTATTGGGTTTTTATATTTAATTACTTTTACTTATTACTACTTATACTTTTAATAATTACTTATATTTTATTACATTTTTTCAACTGACGACTAACTGACAGGCAGCGGCTACGTTACAAAGTACCAACTGACGGCAGGTCACACAGCTGGTGACGCAACCAGGAAATGCTTCGAGGCTAGACCGTCTCATTTAACAATGGTTGATGCGTCCTTCGAAGCATGCAGCCCCTGAATGCTACAGAGAAGACATTAGGTTTAGAACTAACTTGAATTCTATACTGTGAACTCATTTTTTCAAATCACAACTTTGTTTTTGTTTTTGTCATATACAGATATATGGTAATGGTTTCTGGGTAGTTTACAGGTTGTATTTGTCCAATGTTGAATCTCTATTTGATCATGTGACAACATAATACGGTAGTCATGTGGCCACAGGGCCCATTATAATAGTTTGCACTGAAAATGTAAAAATGTAGAAAAGAAAAAGAAAATGTATTAATTAATTAAAATAACAATAATAATAATAATCATAAGAATAATATAATAATAACCATCCACAAGAAGTCAATTTAACATTAACAGCAGTCAGTAGTCAACAAGAAGCCATTTAGTTTTCACTTGTGTGAATGACTTGTGAAGATACCTTAACTGTAACTGTTACTAGTATATAACAAATCATGTAATTAGTCATTTTTATGTTACAATACTATTTCAAATATCTGAAATCTGATCTGATTCTAAATACCTGAAAATATTTTTTGATTTGTCAATAAAAAGAATGTCAGGACTGAATCTAGAATTGTGAAAACTGTTAGTACACATCTGAAATGAACATTGTTACCAGTAAGAAATGAATGGACGGCTGTCGAGCAAGTGCAATTATATTAGCATCGTTTTAGCAGGTGCAGGTTAAAAATGATAAAAGGATTTGCCTTATATCACCTAAACAATTAGGGCATGACATTTCTAATGAGAGTCACAGATCTAATTATTTCAGCTTCAGAGCCAGTGGACCAGTATTTTGGATTTGCCATTACCTTTCGGTAGATATTGCCATTTTCTAGAAAGTCTAATATTGATCTATTGTATAGCACCCCTTTCCCATCTTTCCTTTATTGGATGGTTTACAGGATATGTGGATATATGTGGGTGTAATCGGTGGAGAGAAAGAAAGAGTGGTCAAAGATAGGACAAAGGTTTTCTGTTACGTTAAAAGCTTTTAAACAGAACTGAACCAAAGTCAATATTTTAATTCTTGTCATCCACATCCAAAGTTAATAAGACAGACTATGGCGACGCTTACAGCAGCAGCAGCACTCTCTTCTCTGGATCTCAGAGCAACCAAACCTCAGTTCTTATTTCAGTCATCTTGCCAGTCTTTCCGTGAGTGATTCAGCCCTTTGGATGGATTTATCAAGTGACAGTAAACTGTGAGCAGTGAGGAGAGGATCAGGGAGGAGAACAGATCAAGTGGTTTACTCTAATGAGCCCTGTCAACAGTGTTCTGCCTATAAACAAATAGGGTTGACAGATGACACAGTGGTAGCACTCGTCTCCATCTCTCCGGCAAACCACCTGTCGATGCTGGTTTGGACTGCAGGAAATGTGTCTCTCTGTCGAGGAAGCTTACCGCCACCCTCTCTCTCTCTCTCTCTCTCTCTCTCTCTCTCTCTCTCTCTCTCTCTCTCTCTCTCCATCAGTCTGTCATCCCCTTCCTCTTCGTCTTCTCTAAAACACAGACTCACACTTTTTAGGGCATCGTGGAAAGTCATTAGTCATTATTTTCTCCGCTCTCTTTCTCTCTCTTCCCACTCATACACTGTCATTTGCCAGCTCTCTGCCGCTGCTCGAGAAATTATGAATTATGCTTGTGTCTCACTCTCTGCAGGGGCTGCGACTAGGATGCATCAGCCATAGAGCTGCTGCTTTGTTTATTCCTTTTCTTAAACATGGATTTTTTTTCTCTGGGCCTGTCCATCACAATTTAAACTGCCACGGTCACCAAATACACTGCAGTGCACTACAATGTGACAAAGCACCTAATTTGTACCAGCATTTCACAACTTGTCAAGTGTATTTGGTGTGACAAAATGTAAGACGCCAACTTTTCTGTTGTTGTCATTTATACCGGCACAGTAGAGACCGCCTGCCACTAAATGTTCTCCATTTATTCATTTTACCGCGAACACCAGCATGGATCCATCGGCGTAGCCGCGCTGCCATTCACTCAGGTTTAATTGGTATTCACTCAGAAGCCTGCTCAGCACTTCACAAGCTGTGCAGGCGCAGTATGAGACTGTATGACTTTAGTAAAAGCATCTCAGATTAAAGTGTTATTTCTAAGAGAGTCAGAAGAGTCATGGGTGGAGGGGTTTGGGTATTGGTCCTTTCCAGTCCCCAGCACATTGCACATCTCTTGCCTTTAATCCAGCAGTGGGTATGAGGCCTGCGGGCTGCAAAAAGAGAAAACACATGTGACAGGCCCTAAGCCGATGACTCTGATTAAAAATGGAAGCTCTATAGCCATCTGAAGCTGTATGACAGGGTGACTAACATTTCCAACTCGAGGCTTGCAGCGTGTTGCCTAAGAGGGTTTTCAAATAGACGGTGTCTTTTTCTTCTTCTTCTTTAATGCATTCAATAGAATGAGTGCATTGTGCAGCGTGCTGTGTTCACATGCCTTTTGTGTTACATAATATGGTATATTGTCCTTGTGTCGCTTGCAACAGCGAGCCTACATATGCTCTTTGAAGTGGTTAAGTGTACTCCAAATTATTAATGCTAATTCTCCTACAGCTGATTTAGCTTTCCTCTTGTTAGCAGCATTGAGCACTCAAAACATACAGTAGAGGCCCGAGGGGACTGTGTTTCTGCCAATTTTCTTAGCAGTGCTCTCAGAGCTCAGCAGAGAGGGGGAGAATGCACTGATTTAGGAAGTGTGTCAGCCTTACTTATGCATAACTAATCCTGTAAAACCCATTGATCACTGGTGCAAGCCTGCAGACGTATCGAAGAATTGATCAAAGATTCCATAAGGACCCTTATTTAGAATGCGTGGCTGTAAATAACTGTACTGCACATGCCTAAAAACAAAGGCCTGAACCCAGTCTGTAAACACCCCTTCATGACCTCACCTTCAGCTACTACTATGTACCGTACTACTGTCTGCTATACAGTATACAACCAAGTCAGGGGTAATGTCGGTGGTAGTTCCTTTTCCACTGAAACTCCATGAAACTCACTCACTGTAGATGTTTTTGCAGATTTGATTCCAGAACTAGGCATCAGGAGTGATGGACAGGTCCTGTTCCTATTTTATTGCTGGTATGGCTACTGCTTTCTGAGACTGTGATATTATTAGATACATTTTTCTCTCTTGGGAAAAGAGATTAAGTGAGGAGGATCTAGATTGGTGGGCATAATGTTAATTTAGATTAGAACAATTTAAAGATATGCAGATATTCCAAATGTTGCTCCTGATCTGATGCTTTGGGGCCAAGTAAGATGTAACTTGGGTCTTATGTGAATGATCTGTTTAAGATGCCTTTTTTTTAGATTTGTTTGGAATTATACCTTCATTCTGGGCTGTTGGAATATTTGCATAGATATTTTTGAGTTATTTGTTTTTTGCTCCATTTCAGCTTTTTGTTGCTGTTTTTCTTTTTTTATAAACAGAGAATTAAATTATTTTACAGCATAGTTCTTGTTTCACATCGAAGTTTGTGTGAAGAGAGTAATTTATTTATAGGAAGGACGCCCATGCTTTTTTAATCTATCTGTCAAGCTTGTTGTCACAGCAGTGTGTTAAAGCGCCATATGGTGATGGGTTTTGCAGGTTGTTTTCATTCCTTGTAAATGTTACAGGGTGCATAGTTGCTAATGTTGATGAGATCGTATTTTGAGTCTGAAATATTAGATATAACTCAATTGCTGGTGAGGAAGAAGTCAGTACGTGAATAAAAGTACATAAGTGGTGAACTAGTGAGAAAAATCACTTGCTGCAGTCGCTAACTATCCAAATGACTCATGAAGTGTTTTATTGTTTCTGTGAAGATATGGTTTTATACAAAGTGTTTGTTCTGTTTACTGATGCATCAATCACTGTGGTAAAGTCTTATCCTTTTATGAGTGGGCAGTTAAAGATGTTTGAAATTAAATAAAAATGTATATATTGTTACTGAGCTGTTGTTAATGAATATGTTTATGATCATAGAACATTCTTCTGGGTCTGTGACGGTGATGTTATGGATCATTAAACTACATACACCACTGTTTCATGTTGTAATGAGCCAAAAAATGTGTCAAACTCAAACTTTATCCAAAGCTTTAAATAACAATATGGCTCAAACCTGACACACAACCTGATACTTGTGAATCTGACTTTGTTTACAGGCCATCCAACATACTTTTTTTGCACATTGTTTCTAATGATTTTATCTTCTCTGTCGTCCCAGGGTTGAAGGTGCGTGAAGTGATGATCAACGTGTCCCGTCAGCAGGTTGAGGATTTCCATGGCCCAGAGGACTACTGGTGCCTCTGTGTAGCCTGGAGCCACCTGGGCACGTCCAAGAGTCGCAAAGCTACTGTCCGCATTGCCTGTGAGTATGGAAACATATCAGCATCAAATGCTAACGATAACAAAGACTAACAACCAGACAGCAGCCGTAAACACACAACAGCTAACATGTTGAAGCAATAATCCACATTAGCTTTCTAGCTGATGTCTTTTTTTTCTTTTCTTTGTCTTGTCCAGCACCTTAGCTTACAATTCAAGTTACCTGCCAGACCTGGACCCCAGCATGCAAACCAGTTAGGGGTGAAAAAAGTTAGAAAAAGACAGACCTTGTTCAGGATTATTCTCCCCTGGAGCTAGTCCACTATTTCTGAGGATTTATATGATTACACTTGGTCACAAATTATAAGAATTATGAGATTGTACAAATTTAAAGTACAAAGTAATAATCATTAGATCAAATTTGTGTTTGTGTAATGTAAATATAAAAAGTGTTCATCCTACCCTGATCTCCCCCTGCAGTGTGATAAGATCGGGATCATTGTGTAATATTGACAAAGGAGAACACTTAAATAATTATTCAAAACAACAAACAAGTTTGTAATTGCAAACTATCAAAAGTAGTGAACTGCTTTGTTAATCATCTGGTCTATTGTTTACTATTGTATCCATCATACTGTCTTTATGAAAGTCACTTGCCTGTGCACGGCACTTTAGTGTTGCTGAGAATGTTAGCACTTGAGTGATTGTAATTTCAGATGGACATTGGGTGATTTCTGGTGTGTTCTTTCAACTCTTTGCTGGCAGAACTGAACCGAGATCTTGACCTACTTCCAATCAAACCTACACGCTTTTCATATATGGTGCAAACACCAGATGGTCCAGGACGTGACGTATGACTGTTGTTTGTATCCAGTTGTTTTGTTGGCACCAGATCAGAAAATAAATGGAAGAATAAATGAAAGATAAAAGCAGATAAGTGCAGTACACTTAAGTGTGCCTAGCTGTCAGTCACTGGGAAAAAGCTTCTGCTGAAGTATTATGATCAAAACTGATTCATAATGTGCATGTGGTTTAAACCCAGAAAAAAAGGCTAAAAGGCATTTTTTCATTTTTCTCTTTGGTTTGGGGTGAACTCTGTGAACACAGCATCTTAACAGAAAATGAATCGGATTTATCAGTGGTGAAATAATCTATTCCCAGAAACAAATGCTGTCTGATCAAGTTTAGGCACAATCAGCTATTCACAGCTGGTGTTGTCCAAATCCAATACTGCTGCCAGAGGGTGTTATAGGTTATCTAAGAACCCTCGTCTGTGTGGAATTTAGTGTTTCAACTGGATTTTATATGGCCCTGAAGAGAGAGCCGAGATAAAGCCAAAGCAAAGAAGTCTTTTCTTTGACTTGAAATTTGACTTATGATGTCATAGTCTTCATCACTGAATATCATTGTGTTTGCACTTACTTAGCACATAGCACCTGCCAGCTGACATGAGATTCTGAGGCACTGTTATGGCATGCCCCCCCTTGTATTTAGTCCTTCTGTATGCAGATGATCTCACATGATCACAGCGTACATGGAACCGTATACTTTGAAATTTCAAAGGCACACTGGGCTTTCCAAATAGGCTGACATTTTAAAGGTTTTCAGTGGAAAGAAGCAGCGCAATGCAATAACCTGCCAAAGGCAGTTTTGAAAATGGCTATAATGGGCTCTGTCACTATTGTATGCACATGAATGCCCAAGATGTTCAGAGCAATCTCATGCACTTCCTCTATCCGGTGCATCCTCCAAACCACCTTGTCAACAGATTACCTAGCACAGGGCCATGGGATCCTCTCTATCCTATAGTGGCTGTAGTGGGTTTTGAAGGTCGTGGCATGCAGAGCCGGAAGCAGGCCGGCGTGTTAACTGCTGAAGAGGATTGAGGCCGGGCTGACCGTAACACTTGACACCTGACAGCTGTCTCTTATCTCCCCACACAGACCTGAGGAAAAACTTTGAGCAGGACCCCCAGGGGAAGGAGGTGCCAATCAACGGGATGATCGTTCTGCACTGTCGCCCCCCAGAGGGAGTGCCTGTGGCAGAGGTAAGGCCATTGTTCCTTGTTCCTCCTCTCCTGAAAGAGGAGAAGCTTATACCCCCACTGAGCGGAGGAGATCACATCAGAGCGGTCTTCCTCATTCTGCGAGAGAAAATTTCTGCTCAAACTCTCCCTTCAGCTCTGCTTTCTCTGACCTTTAACAGTCTGATACAGTTGGATAGCAGCGATAAGTGCACATGAACATTTAGAAATTAAGGTGTTGCTATAAAGTGAAACTGAGATGAAGAGTGTTTGCTGCATACATTTGAATCAAATCTTCACCAAACAAATGTATAATGTATCAGCAAAATATATACACACCATTAGCCTCGCAGGTTCACACTGTGAGAAGCATCTGGCTTCAAGCGGGTCGGGCCACAAGTAAACGGTCCAATTACAATTTTGGAGGATGATTTAAGGGGTGGGTATAGGGGGTTGTTGCTCTTCTGCAGGTTTGATCCATCATCAGCTGCTACTGTGTGTTGGTTAAGAGATAAAAGTCATGAAGGGGAATCTCCTTTGAGGGTGCTTTGCATCACTGCATCTAAGACATCATCCATGAAAGATATTGAGTTGTTGGTTGCTTATTTAGTTTATTTACTTACGCACTAGAGTCACATTTTATCCCCCCTAATTTTTTCCTCTTGTGGATTTATGGAATGAGACACTGGATGAACCACGTCTCAGAATGCATGATTCTGTGATTTGCGTCAGTGCAGGTATGTCTTTGACATCATGCCTCAAATGTGTCACTTTGGGTTACAGTACCTCAGCAGCCACAAATGAACAGTTTGGATTGTGGCTGCCAGTTGTGATTGTTATTCATTTACTTTTCTGCTGGATCAAAA